>NC_091227.1:3553634-3610175 GCF_040958095.1 Procambarus clarkii | reverse complement strand
TTCCACATAACTACCAACGGCATGCGCTGAGGATGAATTCAGCTGCTTGGATGGTTCTAGATGCCTACCCATGACGTGGCAATGTGATGCCGTCCCTGACTGCGATGATAACTCCGACGAACTTTCTTGTGGTAAGTCGGGATGTGTGTTGCACTCGAAAGACTTCACTCAAATATCAACATTTATTAATACCTAATATTTAATAAATAATACTTCTTAATATTCTTGGCTTGAAATAGGAGCGGCCAGTACGCTCATTCACAGATCCATAGGTAACTTGACAAATGATTTGTTATTGTTACAATAAAGGAAATGTTAAGTTTCCTTCTTAATTTGATAATTCAAACAAAAGATAATAATATTTTTGTCATATATTCTATGTTGTTGTCCTCTATTCTACTTGCCAGTTTTAGTTGAGCCAATAATTTTGAATACTGTAAATGGGATTATTGGGATTAAAATTTGCCACATCTCCAACTATTATCCATGATGCCATAAAAAGAAATATTGTATTATAAAGAAAGCAGAGTAGAATTCATCAGATTGTATATTGCTTCAGAAAGAAGGCGACGTGACAGCATCATGCTGCACTTTGCAAATTTATTAAATCAAATTATACAAATCACAAGGTAAGAAATAGAAATCTCACACAAGTTCAGTGTTGCAAGGTGTGAGAAGTTTACGTTTTGTGCGGGATATCCTGCGCAATAAGTGGAGTAAGAGAAGATTATATTGGAAATTGAAAGCGTGAATCCCTTAAGAACGTCCTCTAATATTTTTTTTTTTTTTTTTTTTTTTGAGATATATACAAGAGTTGTTACATTCTTGTACAGCCACTAGTACGCGTAGCGTTTCGGGCAAGTCCTTAATCCTATGGTCCCTGGAATACGATCCCCTGCCGCGAAGAATCGTTTTTTCATCCAAGTACACATTTTACTGTTGCGTTAAACAGAGGCTACAGTTAAGGAATTGCGCCCAGTAAATCCTCCCCGGCCAGGATACGAACCCATGACATAGCGCTCGCGGAACGCCAGGCGAGTGTCACTTACCACTACACCACGGAGACTGCTGACACGGAGAATATATTTTGTTAAACAGCACGATAGGAATGCTGAAACATTGGGGTTGGTTAAAATATTATAGATATTTACTTAAGGCTACAGCGAATCCTAGTAAAGATTAAATGACAATACCAAACTCATCTAGTTTAATACACACACACACACACACACACACACACACACACACACACACACACACACACACACACACACACACACACACACATCAACAGAGGACAGAAAATTATAGTAGTAGTCATATATAACCCCCCACCGAATGTCAGAAGACCCAGACAGGAATATGATAGAAACAACTTGGCCACCATCAATATAAAAGAGAGAGCAGCTTCTGTGGCTAGCATGAACGGATTCAGGCTACTAATCATGGGAGACTTCAACCATGGAAAGGTAGATTGGGGGAACAGAGACCCACATGGAGGCCCAGACACATGGAGAGCTAAGCTGCTGGATGTGGCAACAAGAAACTTTCTAAGTCAACACGTCAATGGACCGACAAGAACGAGAGGAGGGGATGAACCAGCCTTGCTTGATCTGATATTTACCCTAAATGAGTCGGATATAAGGGAAGTTAAGTTGGAAGCCCCTTGGGAGTGAGTGATCATAGTGTATTGAGCTTTGAGTACCTGGTTGAGCTAGGAATTATCACCCCCAAAACAGAACTGGGAAACAAAGGGATGGCATACCGAAAGGGAAACAATGAGGAGATGAATAAATTCCTATGGGATATACATTGGGACACAGAACTCGGAACCAAGTCCGTACAAGACATGATGAACTATGTCACCCAAAAATGTCAGGAGGCTGTAAACAGGTTTGTCCCAGCCCAACAGGAAAAAACAGAGAAGCAAAGGAAGAATCCGTGGTTTAATAGGGAATGTATGAAAGCAAAGGAGCTGAACAAAAGGGCATGGAGGAACTTCTGTAATAACAGAACACCAGAAAGTAGAGAGATACCAGAGAACCAGGAACGAGTATGTTAGTGTGAGAAGAGCAGCTGAGAAAAGGTATGAAAATGATATAGCTAATAAAGCCAAGACCGAACCAAAGCTACTACACAGTCACATCAGGAGGAAGACAACATTGAAGGAACAGGTGATGAAACTTAGGGTGGGCGAGGACAGGTACACAGAGAATGACATAGAGGTGTGTGTGAAGAACTCAACAAAAGGTTCCAGGAGGTCTTTACAATAGAACAGGGAGAAGTCACGGCGCTAGGAGAGGTGGCAGCAAACCAGGTGACCTTGGAAAGGTTCAAAATTACAAGAGATGAGGTCAAGAAACACCTATTGGAGCTGGATGTGAGAAAATCTGTTGGGCCGGATGGAATCTCACCATGGGTATTGAAAGAGTGTGCAGGAGCACTTTGCTTGCCACTCTCCATAGTGTATGGTAGGTCACTGGAAACGGGAGACCTACCAGAAGTATGGAAGACTGTCAATGTAGTACCAATATTTAAAAAGGGTGACAGACAAGAGGCACTGAACTACAGGCCAGTGTCATTAACTTGTATACCATGCAAGGTGATGGAGAAGATTGTGAGAAAAAACCTAGTAACACATCTGGAAAGAAGAGACTTCGTGACAACCCATCAACATGGGTTCAGGGAGGGTAAATCTTGCCTTACAGGCTTGATAGAATTCTATGATCAGGTGACAAAGATTAAGCAAGAAAGAGAAGGATGGGCGGACTGCATTTTTTTGGACTGTCGGAAAGCCTTTGACACAGTACCCCATAAAAGGTTGATGCATAAACTGGAGAAACAGGCAGGAGTAACTGGTAGGGCGCTCCAGTGGATAAGGGAGTACCTAAGCAATAGGAAGCAGAGAGTTATAGTGAGGGGTGAGACCTCAGAATGGCGTGAAGTCACCAGTGGAGTCCCACAGGGCTCTGTGCTTGGACCTATCCTGTTTCTGATATACGTAAATGATCTCCCAGAGGGTATAGACTCATTCCTCTCAATGTTTGCTGACGACGCCAAAATTATGAGAAGGATTAAGACAGAAGAGGACAGCTTGAGGCTTCAAGAAGACCTGGACAAGCTCCAGGAATGGTCGAACAAATGGATGTTAGAGCTTAACCCAAGCAAATGTATTGTAATGAAGATAGGGGTAGGAAGCAGGAGACCAGATACAAGATATCACTTGGGAGATGAAATACTTCAAGAGTCAGAGAGAGAGAAAGACCTGGGGGTTGATATCACGCCAGACCTGTCCCCTAAAGCTCATATCAAGAGGATAACATCAGCAGCATATGCCAGGTTGGCTAACATAAGAACTGTTTTTAGAAACTTGTGTAAGGAATATTTCAGAACATTATATACCACATATGTCAGACGAATCCTGGAGTATGCGGCTCCAGCATGGAGTCCATATCTAGTCAAGCATAAGACTAAACTGGAAAAGGTTCAAAGGTTTGCCACCAGACTAGGACCCGAGCTGAGAGGTATGAGCTACGAGGAGAGACTACGGGAATTGAACCTCACTTCGTTGGAAGACAGAAGAGTTAGGGGGGACATGATCACCACATTCAAGATTCACAAGGGAATCGACAGGGTTGATAAAGACAGGCTATTTAACACAAGGGGCACACGCACTAGGGGACACAGGTGGAAACTGAGTGCCCAAATGAGCCACAGATATTAGAAAGAACTTTTTTAGTGTCAGAGTGGTTGACAAATGGAATGCATTAGGAAGTGATGTGGTGGAGGCTGACTCCATACACAGTTTAAAGTGTAGATATGATAGAGCCCAATAGGCTCAGGAACCTGTACACCTGTTGATTGACGGTTGAGAGGCGGGACCAAAGAGCCAGAGCTCAACCCCCGCAAGCACAACTAGGTGAGTACAACTAGGTGAGTACACACACATAGGAGAAGATGAACCAGCAATGCTTGATTTGATATTTACCCTAAATGAGTGGGATATAAGGGAAGTCAAGATGGAAGCACCCTTGGGAATGAGTGATCACGCTGTATTGAACTTTGAGTACCTGGTAGAGCTAGGAATTATCTCCACCCAAAAAAGAACTAGGGAACAAAAGGCTGGCATACAGAAAGGGAAATTATGAGGAGATGAGAAACTTCCTAAGGGAAATACCTTGGGACACAGACCTCAGAGATAAGTCTGTACAAGATATGATGGACTATGTCACCCAAAAGTGTCAGGAGGCAGTAAGCAGATACATCCCGGCCCAAAAGGAAAAATCCGAGAAGCAAAAGAAGAATCCATGGTATAATAGGGCATGTATTGAACCGAAGAAACTGAACAAAAGAGCGTGGAGGAACTTCCGGAATAACAGAACACCAGAAAGCGGAGAGAGATACCAGAGAACCAGGAATGAGTATGTCAGGGTGAGAAGAGAAGCAGAGAAAAGTTATGAAAATGATATAGCAAACAAAGCCAAGACCGAACCAAAGCTACACCACAGTCACATCAGAAGAAAAACAACAGTGAATGAACAGGTAGTGAAACTTAGATCAGGCGAGGACAGGTATACAGAGAATGACAAAGAGGTGTGTGAAGAACTCAACAAGAGGTTCCAGGAGGTCTTCACAACAGAACAAGGTGAGGTCACTATGCTAGGAGAACGGGAAATAAACCAGGCGGCCTTGGAAGGGTTCGAAATTACGAGGGAGGAGGTCAAGAGACACCTGCTGGATTTGGATGTTAGAAAGGCTATTGGTCCAGACGGGATCTCGCCATGGGTACTGAAAGAGTGTGCAGAGGCACTTTGCTTGCCATTCTCCATAGTAGGTTACTGGAGATGGGAGACCTACCAGAAATATGGAAGACGGCGAATGTGGTCCCAATATACAAAAAGGGCGACAGGCAAGAGGCACTGAACTACAGGCCAGTGTCCTTGACTTATATACCATGCAAGTTGATGGAGAAGATTGTCAGAAAAAACCTGGTATCACATCTGGAGAGAAGGGACTTCGTGACAAATCGCCAACATGGGTTCAGGGAGGGTAAATCTTGCCTGACTGGCTTAATAGAATTCTATGACCAGGTGACAAAGATTAATCAAGAATGAGAGGGCTGGGCAGACTGCAGTTTCTTGGATTGTCGGAAACCCTTTGACACAGTACCGCATAAGACGCTGGTACATAAGCTGGAGAGACAGGCAGGTGTAGCTGGTAAGGTGCTCCAGTGGATAAGGGAGTACCTAAGCAATAGGAAGCAGAGAGTTACGGTGAGGGGTGAGAGCTCCGATTAGCGTGAAGTCACCAGTGGAGTCCCACAGGGCTCTGTACTTGGTCCTTTCTTATTTCTAATATATGTAAATGATCTCCCGGAGGGTATAGATTCATTTCTCTCAATGTTTGCGGACGATGCCAAAATTATGAGACGGATTAAGACAGAAGAGGACTGTTTGAGGTTTCAAGAACATCTAGACAAGCTGAAGGAATGGTCGAACATATAGTTGTTAGAGTTTAACCCAAATGTAATGTAATGAAGATAGGAGTAGGGAGCAGGAGTCCTGATACAAGGTATTATCTCGGAGAGGAAATTCTTCAGGAGTCAGAGAAAGAAAATGACTTGGGGGTTGATATCACGCCAGACCTGTCTCCTGCAGCCCATATCAAGAGGATAACGTTAGCGGCATATGCCAGGCTGGCCAACATACGAACGGCATTCAGAAACTTGTGTAAAGAATCATTCAGAACTTTGTATACCACATATGTCAGGCCAATCCTGGAGTATGCAGTCCCAGCATGGAGTCCATATCTAGTCAAGGATAAGACAAAACTGGAAAAGATTCAAAGGTTTGCCACCTGACTAGTACCCGAGCTGAGAGGTATGAGCTACGAGAAGAGACTTTGGGAATAAAAACTCACTTCGCTGGAAGACAGAAGAGTTAGGAGGACGTGATCACCACATTTAAGATTCTGAAGGGAATTGATAGGGTAGATAAGACAGGCTATTTTCACACAAGGGGACACAGGTGGAAACTGAGTGCCCAAATGAGCCACAGAGATATTAGAAAGAACGTTTTTAGTGTCATAGTGGTTGACAAATGGAATTCATTAGGAAGTGATGTGGTGGAGGCTGACTCCATACACAGTTTCAAGTGTAGATATGATAGAGCCCAATAGGCTCAGGAATCTGAACACCTGTTGATTAACGGTTGAGAGGCGGGACCAAAAAGCCAGAGCTCAACCCCCACAAACACAACTAGGTGAGTACACACAACACACACACACACATATCTATATATATATATATATATATATATATATATATATATATATATATATATGCACAACTCTCCTAAACACGAGAGTTAAGTATACAACTTTAGAACACTTTCCCACCAGGAGACTCGAACCCTAGCCAGCACAGAAGCCTTCCAGCAACTGGCATAACAGGTACGCCTTAACCCTCTGCACCACCGCTCAGACCCTTAAAAGAGATGGTAATTTCGGAGTATTTAAATCCCCCAAAGATCAACACCTCCCAAGAGCACCAGAGCAAGTGAGGGGTCATTTAGACGTTAATTTCATCAAGTCCCTGTTAATATGGGAAGACACAGTGTCTCTGCTTAAGGCACAACTCTCCTAAACACGAGAGTTAAGTATACAACTTTAGAACACTTTCCCACCAGGAGACTCGAACCCTAGCCAGCACAGAAGCCTTCCAGCAACTGGCATAACAGGTACGCCTTAACCCTCTGCACCACCGCTCAGACCCTTAAAAGAGATGGTAATTTCGGAGTATTTAAATCCCCCAAAGATCAACACCTCCCAAGAGCACCAGAGCAAGTGAGGGGTCATTTAGACGTTAATTTCATCAAGTCCCTGTTAATATGGGAAGACACAGTGTCTCTGCTTAAGGCACAACTCTCCTAAACACGAGAGTTAAGTATACAACTTTAGAACACTTTCCCACCAGGAGACTCGAACCCTAGCCAGCACAGAAGCCTTCCAGCAACTGGCATAACAGGTACGCCTTAACCCTCTGCACCACCGCTCAGACCCTTAAAAGAGATGGTAATTTCGGAGTATTTAAATCCCCCAAAGATCAACACCTCCCAAGAGCACCAGAGCAAGTGAGGGGTCATTTAGACGTTAATTTCATCAAGTCCCTGTTAATATGGGAAGACACAGTGTCTCTGCTTAAGGCACAACTCTCCTAAACACGAGAGTTAAGTATACAACTTTAGAACACTTTCCCACCAGGAGACTCGAACCCTAGCCAGCACAGAAGCCTTCCAGCAACTGGCATAACAGGTACGCCTTAACCCTCTGCACCACCGCTCAGACCCTTAAAAGAGATGGTAATTTCGGAGTATTTAAATCCCCCAAAGATCAACACCTCCCAAGAGCACCAGAGCAAGTGAGGGGTCATTTAGACGTTAATTTCATCAAGTCCCTGTTAATATGGGAAGACACAGTGTCTCTGCTTAAGGCACAACTCTCCTAAACACGAGAGTTAAGTATACAACTTTAGAACACTTTCCCACCAGGAGACTCGAACCCTAGCCAGCACAGAAGCCTTCCAGCAACTGGCATAACAGGTACGCCTTAACCCTCTGCACCACCGCTCAGACCCTTAAAAGAGATGGTAATTTCGGAGTATTTAAATCCCCCAAAGATCAACACCTCCCAAGAGCACCAGAGCAAGTGAGGGGTCATTTAGACGTTAATTTCATCAAGTCCCTGTTAATATGGGAAGACACAGTGTCTCTGCTTAAGGCACAACTCTCCTAAACACGAGAGTTAAGTATACAACTTTAGAACACTTTCCCACCAGGAGACTCGAACCCTAGCCAGCACAGAAGCCTTCCAGCAACTGGCATAACAGGTACGCCTTAACCCTCTGCACCACCGCTCAGACCCTTAAAAGAGATGGTAATTTCGGAGTATTTAAATCCCCCAAAGATCAACACCTCCCAAGAGCACCAGAGCAAGTGAGGGGTCATTTAGACGTTAATTTCATCAAGTCCCTGTTAATATGGGAAGACACAGTGTCTCTGCTTAAGGCACAACTCTCCTAAACACGAGAGTTAAGTATACAACTTTATACAACTCTTTTAAGGGTCTGAGCGGTGGTGCAGAGGGTTAAGGCGTACCTGTTATGCCAGTTGCTGGAAGGCTTCTGTGCTGGCTAGGGTTCGAGTCTCCTGGTGGGAAAGTGTTCTAAAGTTGTATACTTAACTCTCGTGTTTAGGAGAGTTGTGCCTTAAGCAGAGACACTGTGTCTTCCCATATTAACAGGGACTTGATGAAATTAACGTCTAAATGACCCCTCACTTGCTCTGGTGCTCTTGGGAGGTGTTGATCTTTGGGGGATTTAAATACTCCGAAATTACCATCTCTTTTAAGGGTCTGAGCGGTGGTGCAGAGGGTTAAGGCGTACCTGTTATGCCAGTTGCTGGAAGGCTTCTGTGCTGGCTAGGGTTCGAGTCTCCTGGTGGGAAAGTGTTCTAAAGTTGTATACTTAACTCTCGTGTTTAGGAGAGTTGTGCCTTAAGCAGAGACACTGTGTCTTCCCATATTAACAGGGACTTGATGAAATTAACGTCTAAATGACCCCTCACTTGCTCTGGTGCTCTTGGGAGGTGTTGATCTTTGGGGGATTTAAATACTCCGAAATTACCATCTCTTTTAAGGGTCTGAGCGGTGGTGCAGAGGGTTAAGGCGTACCTGTTATGCCAGTTGCTGGAAGGCTTCTGTGCTGGCTAGGGTTCGAGTCTCCTGGTGGGAAAGTGTTCTAAAGTTGTATACTTAACTCTCGTGTTTAGGAGAGTTGTGCCTTAAGCAGAGACACTGTGTCTTCCCATATTAACAGGGACTTGATGAAATTAACGTCTAAATGACCCCTCACTTGCTCTGGTGCTCTTGGGAGGTGTTGATCTTTGGGGGATTTAAATACTCCGAAATTACCATCTCTTTTAAGGGTCTGAGCGGTGGTGCAGAGGGTTAAGGCGTACCTGTTATGCCAGTTGCTGGAAGGCTTCTGTGCTGGCTAGGGTTCGAGTCTCCTGGTGGGAAAGTGTTCTAAAGTTGTATACTTAACTCTCGTGTTTAGGAGAGTTGTGCCTTAAGCAGAGACACTGTGTCTTCCCATATTAACAGGGACTTGATGAAATTAACGTCTAAATGACCCCTCACTTGCTCTGGTGCTCTTGGGAGGTGTTGATCTTTGGGGGATTTAAATACTCCGAAATTACCATCTCTTTTAAGGGTCTGAGCGGTGGTGCAGAGGGTTAAGGCGTACCTGTTATGCCAGTTGCTGGAAGGCTTCTGTGCTGGCTAGGGTTCGAGTCTCCTGGTGGGAAAGTGTTCTAAAGTTGTATACTTAACTCTCGTGTTTAGGAGAGTTGTGCCTTAAGCAGAGACACTGTGTCTTCCCATATTAACAGGGACTTGATGAAATTAACGTCTAAATGACCCCTCACTTGCTCTGGTGCTCTTGGGAGGTGTTGATCTTTGGGGGATTTAAATACTCCGAAATTACCATCTCTTTTAAGGGTCTGAGCGGTGGTGCAGAGGGTTAAGGCGTACCTGTTATGCCAGTTGCTGGAAGGCTTCTGTGCTGGCTAGGGTTCGAGTCTCCTGGTGGGAAAGTGTTCTAAAGTTGTATATATATATATATATATATATATAATATATATATATATATATATATATATATATATATATATATATATATATATAAATAACTCACACCCTAGAAGTGACTCGAACCCATACTGCCAGGAGCAACGCAACTGGTATGTACAGGACACCTTAATCCACTCGACTATCATGACCGGACAAAAACTGATGGTAGCCGAGGCTATTTGTCCATCAGCCCGCCGGCACTTGGATGGTAATCTTGGGCATAGTATTTTATCAAGTCACCTCATTCTTTGGGGCACACGTGAGGAACATAAATGCGAACAAGCCTGAATGGTCCCCAGGACTATATGCAACTGAAAACTCACACCCCAGAAGTGACTCGAACCCATACTGCCAGGAGCAATGCAACTGGTATGTACAGGACGCCTTAATCCACTTGACCATCACGACCAGACAAATATACATACCAGTTACATACCAGTTGCGTTGCTCCTGGCAGTATGGGTTCGAGTCACTTCTGGGTGTGAGTTTTCAGTTGCATATAGTCCTGGGGACCATTCAGGCTTGTTCGCATATACATATATATATATATATATTTATATATATATATATATATATATATATATATATATATATATATATATATATTTATATGTATATATATATATATTTATATATTTATATGTATATATACTTTTTTGAAAGTACGCTGACATTCTATCAACTCTGGTGGTTGTCTAGGGTCCAGGCGCCCGCCCCGGGGCAGTGACAGTGGACAACCTGCTGCAGGAGCGAGGAACAATACCTCCCTCAACTTTATTTCAGAAGACAATCTGCTTGAAGCAGTCAAAGCGACGTCCACCAGGACCTTGCCTCACATCCCCAAGGCTGCCCGTCACCAACCAGCAACTAAACTCACCAGTCTGCTGTCAAAGGTCAACAATGTTCCTAGAACTATTGGAGCATGACACAATCTCCTACTTTTTGGGAATGCATGCCTAGCATTACCGCCGAGGAGAGACAAGTCATAAGCACCCTCAGTAATTAGGGCTCTTAATGAATTCCCCAGAGCAGACAACCTGGTCCGCCTCTTCCCTCGTGCCAAGAACACCTGCCACAGGACGACCAACAATAGCTCACCCGAGAACCATAAAATGAGAGCACGGATCACCAGGAAAATAGAAGAGGGCAATACCACAGGTGCCATCAGAATCATGACCAGCGATGACACTATTGCCCCGAGGAACGCCAGGACAGCACAGGCTCTACAAGACAAACACCCACCCAGAGCCCCAAACAGCAGCAGGGATCCCCAGGAAAACAATACTGGCATAGAACCCTTGACTGTTCGAGAATCTGAGGTGTACAAAGCAGCCATGTCTTTTCCAACAGATTCAGCAGGGGGCGTTACAGGCCTAAGACCCCAGCACATCAAACAAATGCTGAACCCCGTGCTTGGAGATGCTGCAAAGGACCTTTTAGAGGAACTTACCAGATTCTCTAACATGTTTGGCTGGCGGCATCCCAGAGAATATCAGGCCTCTCTTTTATCGACCAACACTCCGTGCTCTAAAGAAGAAGGATAGGAAAATCAGGTTCATTGTCGTTAGCAACACCCTTCGACGCCTCGTTGCTAAAGCTGCAATGAGATCTATCAGCCAGGAAGTAGCCACTTTGCTGAAATCCAATCAGCTCGGGTTTGGGATCCCCCTAGGCTGTGAAGCTGAACCACAGCAGCACGTGCTTACACTGCTGATCTCACGGCCCAGAAGGCACTAGTAAAGCTTGACTTTAAAAATGCCTCCAGTCAAGTGACAAGAGACGCTGCCCTCAGGGCTGTAAACAACCATTTCCTTTCCCTCTACCCATTCATCCGATCGTGTTACAGTGAGGACTCTAAGCTTCTTTTTTGTGAGCATAAAATAGACTCCAGTGAAGGTGTCCAACAGGGTGACCCCTTAGCCCCCCTCCTTTTCTGCTTAGCTATCAAAGAGGTCACTGATAGTCTGACAAGCGAGCTAAACATCTGGTACCTGGTTGATGCCACTCTCGCCGGCACCCTAGATACTATTTTAGAGGATATAAGGAAAATCCAGGCGCTAGGAGCAGCCTTGGGCTTCATTCTCAATGCATCCAAATGTGAAATAGTCTCCCGCAACCCAGATATCACTGGGCAAATAAAAAAAGTTCATCCAGACATTCTCGTTGTCGAGCCACCGGACTGCACCCTCCTGGGTGCTCCCATTGGCCCGCAAGCAATCGAGGAGGTCCTGGCTGCAAAAATCACTGATCTAAAGAGAATGCTGGACAGGACTGACGAGACCGATGCCCCTTGATACTCTCTTCCTCCTCACAAGATGCTTATCTCTCCCTAAGTTCACCTACTTTCTGAGGTGTTCTTCATCCTACAGCAGCCCTAAATTAAATGTGTATAACACCCTTCTGAGATTCATGCTTGTGAAAGTCCTTAACCTGCTATTGGACGACTCTCAGTGGGAACAAGCAACCCTCCATATAAGACTCGGCGTCTTTGGTGTCCGCACAGCCTCCCAGATTGCTCTACCAACCTTCCTTTCTTCCTCCCATGCCTCGCAAGACCTCGTAAGAGATATCCTACCTGAACCCCTGAGAGATTCAGCTGGAATACACGATCCTGCTTTCACTGAATGTTCAAATCAGTGGGATGCGCTTGCAGCCCCATCACCCATCATAGAACAAACAAAAACACATAAACAGTCCAGCTGAGACCACCCTCTAGCAGAAAAAATAGTTGATGCCATGCTCAACGCCGCAACATCAGACAAGGAGAAAGCCTCCCCCCTCAGAGCAGTGCCTGTCCCCCATGCAGGAGAATTCCTCCTGGCAGTACCCATGTCGACAATGGGCACGTGCCTAGATCCAGAATCCCTTCGTGTAGCAGTGGCCCTCCGCCTTGGTGCCAAAATTCACACTGAATACAAGTGTATTTCCAACAGGTTGGAAGCAGACCAATATGGACTGCATGGGTTGCATTGTGGAAGCACAAAGTGCTAGCATGCAAGACACAACGAGGTCAGTGACATCATCAAGAGGAGCCTCGTCTCAGCTCAGTGCCCAGTGAAGAGAGAACTTCGCATCCTAGGGAACCAAAACCCGAATTACCCCGTGCTTTGTCCTGATGGCGTCACCATATACTCCTGGTAAAGAGGCAAACAGTTGGTGTGGGACTACACATGTGTATCCACCCTGGCTGACACCTACATACACTTCGGTGCTGCTCAAACAGGTTGGGCGGCGAACCACAGGGAAATAGCAAAATTACTCAAGTACAAGCGATTGGAAGGTAATACACCTTTGTTCCCATTGCATCTGAGATGATGGCCCCTGGGGCAAGAGTGCTTTGGGATTTCTCAAGGAATTGGGCCCCAAGCTCATTGACGTCACCAGAGACCCAAGGGCTTCCAGTTTTTTGTTTCAGCGCCTCAGTGTGGCGATCCAGAGGAGAAACACCTGCTGCATCCTTGGTTCGTGTCCGGAAGCAGAGGAGCTTCAAGAGATCCATAACCTTTAAGCACTCGTTGTGTCAACCAATGTATATATTGTAGCCTTGAAAAATATAATAAAGCAAAAAAAAAAAAATACAAAAGGAAGGGGGTGGTAGGAGTAAAGTACACAGAAACTGTATTGGAGGAGACCTAAACATTCCCTCTAATGCGTTATGTGTGGTTTCCTCCGAGACTAAGGGTCCCCATCTTCCAGCCAGAGGTGGTACTTCCTCCCTTTTTAATATATATATATATATTTGTATATATATATATATATATATATATATATATATATATATATATATATATATATAATATATATATATATATATATATACAAATATATATACATATATTTGAATATATTATATATATATATATATATATATATATATTAATATATATATATATATATATATATATATATATACAAATATATATACATATATTTGAATATATATTATATATATATATATATATATATATTATATATATATATATATATATATATATATGTATATATATATATATATATATAATATATATATATATATATATATATATATATATATATATATATATATATATATACAAATGTCGTACCTAGTAGCCAGAATGCACTTTTCGGCCTACTATGCAAGGCCCGATTTGCCTAATAAGCCAAGTTTTCCTGAATTAATATATTTTCTCTAATTTTTTTCTTATGAAATGATAAAGCTACCCATTTCATTATGTATGAAGTCAATTTTTTTTTATTGGAGTTAAAATTAACGTAGATATATGACCGAACCTAACCAACCCTACCTAATCTAACCTAACCTATCTTTATAGGTTAGGTTAGGTTAGGTACCCGAAAAAGTTAGGTTAG
The DNA here is from genome assembly GCF_040958095.1 of Procambarus clarkii. Classification (NCBI taxonomy): domain Eukaryota; kingdom Metazoa; phylum Arthropoda; class Malacostraca; order Decapoda; family Cambaridae; genus Procambarus; species Procambarus clarkii. The sequence continues at coordinate 3,596,138 of NC_091227.1, read as the reverse complement.
GTTAGGTTAGGTAGATTAGGTAGTCGAAAAACAATTAATTCAAGAAAACTTGGCTTAATAGGCAAATTGAGCCTTGCATAGTAGGCTGAGAAGTGCGTTCTGGCTACTAGGTACGACACAAAATATATATATACAAATATATATATATATATATATATACACACACACACAACTATAACTAAACAGAGTTTAAACAGCTTCGATTTTATACCTGCATTTGGGTGAGGTGATATGTTACAACAGTTTTGGATGAGGTGAAAACAAACTTTCAACACAAGACAGAACACGAAACAATTGTTATAATATTTTGTAAGTTAAAGGGAAGAATGGAAGTAACTGCAAAGGGCCTATTGGCCCATATTTCTTGATGCTTCTATATTGGTGCAGAATCTTGAAGTGGGTAGAATATAGTTGTGCATTAATTGGCTGTTGATTGCTGGTGTCGACTTCTTAATGTGTAGTGCCTCGCAGATATCAAGCCGCCTGCTATCGCTGTATCTATCGATGATATCCGTGTTTTTTCTTAAGACTTCTCTGGTGATGGTCTGGTTGTAGGAAGAGATTATATGTTCCTTAATATAATCTATTCCCACAATATAATCTCTTAATATAATATATTAATAATAATATAATTAATATATATATATATATATATATATATAGGGAAGGGAGTACCACCTCTGGCTGGAAGAAAGGGGACCCATAGCCTCGGAGGAAACCACACATAACGCATTGGAGGGAATGTAGGTCCCCTCCAATACAGTTTCTGTGTGCTTTATCCTACCACCCCCTTCCCTTTTATTTTTTTTCCTTTATTGTGTATTTAAAGGTTACAAAACATACAAGACAAATGCCTAAAGGTTATGGATCTCTTGAAGCTCCTCCGCTTCTGGACAGGAACCGAGGACGCAGCAAGCATTTCCCCTCTGGACCGCCACACTTAGACGCTGAAACAAAAAACTGGAAGCCCTTGGGTCTCTGGTGACGTCAATGAGCTTGGAACCCAATTCCTTGAGAAATCCCAAGGCACTCTTGCCCCAGGGGCCATGCGTCTCAGACGCTATGGGAACAAAGAGGTATTGACCTTCCAGTCGCCTGTACTTGAGTGATTTTGCTGTTTCCCTGTGGTTGGCCGCCCCACCTGCTTGATCAGCTCCGAAGTGTACATAGGTGTCAGCCAGGGTGGATACACATGTGTAGTCCCACACCAACTGTCTACCCTCCTTCCATGAGTATATGGTGATGCCATCAAGGCGATGTGCCGGGAAATCCGGGTTTTGGACCCATAGGATGTGAGGTTCTCTATCTGCTGGGCACCTAGCTGAGACGAGGCTTCTCTTGATGATGTCATTGACCTCGTTGTGTTTTGCATGCCAGCCCTTTGTGCTTCCACAATGCAACCCATGCAGTCCGTATTGGTCTGCTTTCACCCTGTTGCAAATACACTTGTATTCAGTGTGAATTGGGGCACCAAGGCGTAGGGAAACTGCTACACGAAGGGATTCTGGATCTAGGCACGTGCCCATTGCTGACATGGGTACTACCAGGAGGAAGTCTCCTGCATGGGGGGCACGCACTGCTCTGAGGCGGGTTTTCTCCTTGTCTGATGTTGCGACGCTGAGCATGGCATCAGCTACTTTTTCCACTAGAGGATGGTCCCAGCCGGACTGTTTGTGTTGTTTTGTTGGCTCTATAATGGTTGCTATATAATTATATATATATATATATATATATATATATATATATATATATATATATATATATATAATATATATATATATATATATATATATATATATATAATATATATATATATAATATATATATATATATATATATATATATATATATATATATTATACTACCAAAATATAATATATATATATATATATATATATATATATATATATATATATATTATATATATATATATAGATATATATAGATATATATTATATATATATATATATATATATATATATTATATATATATATATATATATATATATATATATATATATTATATATATATATATATATATAATATATATATATATATATATATATATATATATATATATATATATATATATATATAACTGAAAACTCACACCCCAGAAGTGACTCGAACCCACGCAACTGGTATGTACAAGATGCCTTAATCCACTTGACCATCACGACCGGACATAATGAGGTGATAGCCGAGGCTATTTGAACCACCCCACCGCCGGCACTCGGATAGTAATCTTGGGCATAGCATTTTACCAAATCACCTCATTCTTTGGGGCACACGTGAGGAACACAAATGCGAACAAGCCTGAATGGTCCCCAGGACAATATGCAACTGAAAACTCACACCCCAGAAGTGACTCGAAACCATACTCCCAAGAGCCACGCAACTGGTATGTACAAGACGCCTTAATCCACTTGACCATCACGACCGGACATAATGAGGTGATAGCCAAGGCTATTTGAACCACCCCACCGCCGGCACTCGGATAGTAATCTTGGGCATAGCATTTTACCAAATCACCTCATTCTTCACATTTTGTTCACAAATTGTTCGCATTTGTGTTCCTCACGTGTGCCCCAAAGAATGAGGTGATTTGGTAAAATGCTATGCCCAAGATTACTATCCGAGTGCCGGCGGTGGGGTGGTTCAAATAGCCTCGGCTATCACCTCATTATGTCCGGTCGTGATGGTCAAGTGGATTAAGGCGTCTTGTACATACCAGTTGCGTGGCTCCAGGGAGTATGGGTTCGAGTCACTTCTGGGTGTGAGTTTTCAGTTGCATATTGTCCTGGGGACCATTCAGGCTTGTTCGCATATATATATATATATATATATATATATATTATATATATATATATATATATATTATATATATATATATATATATATATATATTATATTTTGGTAGCAGTCTTTCTTGTAAACATATGTTGTTGAATATAACCGAAAAGGTAAGATTTATAATTCTAATGCGAATTTTCTCAATATTTCTTATGTTTTTCTTCACGTTCGGTGGTAATGAAAATATCAATTCTCCAAAATTCCTTTTTTATTAATGGTCTGACGCCTGAACGCGTTTCGTAATGACTTATTACATTTTCAAAGACTCAATTTACACACAAATTTATCGAACTTATACTCATTTTGGGTGAGGTGATATGGTACAAAAGTTTTGGGTGAGGTGAACAAACTTATGACAAACACAAGACAGAACACGAGACAATGGGAATAACTTGGATATGAGAACATAAGTAAGTAATTATCAAAAAGGAGGCACCAAACCGGGAAGGTTATGTAGCACCATCAAATGGGCGGGATAATCATATGGCGCTAAATATCACCAAGAACGCCAATACGAGAACAGAAACGCATAAGGCGAACGATATCAAAAGTATCCGAGTCACCAAGAATACTATCGAGAGACAAGCGACCGCAGGGGATGGTCGGAAAACAAGACACACGCTCATTCCGGAAGTCAGGACATTCAACAAGGATATGCACGACCGTAAGAGTGACAATGCAATGTGGACAATAAGGAGCATGGCGGCACTCCATCAAGTGACCATGAGTTAAGCGAGTATGGCCAATACGCAACCTCGCCAGAGCTGTTTCCCATCGCCGATTACGGTGGTAGGAGGACGGCCACGAGGACACACATTCTTTAAGAGAATGTAGTTTGTTACCAGTAACAGACGACCAAGGAATGGATAACCGGGAAAAAGTTTGAATAAGGAATACCTTCACGAGAGATGGGACAAGAGCGGACAACTTCCCTGGCGGCAGCATCCGCACACTCATTTAAAGAGACACCAACATGGCTGGGAACCCAACAAAACTCAACCGACTTAAATTTACTGTGAACAAGAAACATCCAATGTTGGATCTCGACAACCACTGGATGAACTGGATTAAAGGACCTGAAAGCCATGAGGGCACTACGAGAGTCAACAACAACTACAAAGGAAGAATGACAATGAGAGAGCAGGAGACGAAGAGCATAGAGAATAGCATAAAGCTTCGCTGTGAAGATGCTAGTCTCTGGAGGTAAGCGATACATATAAGTGTGATTAGGAAAAACATCAGAGTAGCCAACACCGTCTGCAGACCTAGAGCCATCAGTGAAGATGGAAACGGAGTGGGAGTGAGAAGAAAAGTGCTCAAGGAAAAGGCGTTTTAGAACCGTAGGAGGGGTAAAAGCTTTAGTAATGCGGGTTAAGGATGTACAAAACTGCGGAAGGGGGACTCTTCACGGGGGCAAAGACGGAACAACACGAGGAGAAATATTAGAAATACGAACGGAAAGAGAATCCTGTAAGCAAGATAACAGTACACAAAGAGGGACAGGAATTGGAGGAGGGGTAAAAGTTAAAGCACAAAAGAGGCGAGAGGAAGGGTGTTGCAAGGACCGCGCAAGATAGCGAAGACAGTAGCGATCACAGCAGTCCTGGAGAGACAGGAAACCAGTGTCAACATACAAGCTGAGGACGGGAGTCGAACGAAAGGCACCAGAACTGAAGCGCAACCCAGTATGGTGCAAAGCATCACGACGGTGAAGAGTAGAAGGAGAAGCAGACGAGTATGTAGGGCAACCATAATCGAGCTTAGACAGGACGAGAGAGGAATGTATAGCAAGGAGAGTGCGCCTATCTGCTCCCCAAGAAGTATGGGATAATACCCGAAGGAGGGCAAGGGCCTTAGAGCACTCAACACGGAAGTAAGAGATATGGGGAGACCAAGACAAACGAGTGTCAAAGAATAACCCCAAAAGCTTCGCCGAATATTTGTACTCAAGGGGATGACCATAAAGTGACAAAGAGGGACGAAGAACGACCCGTTTCCAAGTAAAAGTCATGGCACAAGTCTTATTAGAAGAGAACTTGAAGCCATGATCTGTGGCCCAAGACGACCCGGCATCAATCGCAAGTTGAAGCCGGCGTTGAAGAAGAGGCGAATCATCACCCTGACAGCAAAGGATAAGATCATCGACATAGAGAGCAGAGAAGACGCCTGAAGGAAGTGAGGAAAGAAGACCATTGAGAGCAACCAGAAAAAGAGTAGTGCTCAGAACACTACCCTGGGGCACACCTTCGTATTGCTGAAAAGAGGCAGAGAGAGCGGTACCAAGCCTTACCCGAAAGGAACGACGAGAGAGGAAGCTGCAGAGAAAGAGAGGGAGATGACCACGAAGGCCAAAAGAATGAAGCTGGGAGAGAATGTGATAACGCGAAGTGGTGTCGTAAGCCTTTTCCAGGTCAAAAAGGACGGCAACAACGGAGGTCTTCGCAGCAAAAGCAGTACGAATATAGACCTCCAAGTTCACCAGGACATCTGTTGTGCTGCGGCACTTGCGGAAACCAAATTGAGAAGGGGAGAGGAGGTGATGGTGTTCCAGGAACCACATCAGACGAACGTTAACCATACGTTCAAAGAGTTTGCAGACAACTTGTGAGAGCAATAGGGCGAAAGTCCTTAGGGGATGTTCCTAGAGACCCCGGTTTGCGAACAGGGAGGACAACGGCATCGAGCCAGTCCTCAGGGACTGACGACGACTCCCAGATCATATTATACAGACTCAGTAAATACTGAGACGAGCACGGAGAGAGATGGCAAAGCATCTCATAATGAATGCCATTGGAGCCCGCTGCCGTAGAACCACAGAGGGCCAGGGCAGAACGAAGTTCAGAGAGAGAGAAGGGATCGTTACAGGGAAGTCGAAGACGGGTGCAGAAATCGAAAGGACGAGATTCAAGGACAGGTTTACAAAGAAGGAAAGATTGTGGAAGATGAAGACCAGAGCTAACAGAAGAAAAGTGGGAACTCAGTTCGGTAGCGAACTGCAACGGGTTCGCCACAAGAGTACCACGGAGGCGAAGGACCGGCGACACATCGGGAACGAACTTACCCGCTATCTTGCGGATATGCTTCCAGATCTGTGGCAGAGGAGTTTCGGACGTAATGGTGGAGACATAAGATGCCCAACATTTACGTTTAGCCGTACGGATGGCCCTACGGGCCTTCCCAAGCCTCAAACCAATAGCTTTAGCTTCCCAATAGCTTTCCCAAGCCTCAAACACCTTCTTGTAATTTTAAAAGCATGTTTCATTTTTTTCAAACGTGACTGAAACGATGTTACGAGGTAAAGAGATCTATTCACATTTACAAATTTTCATGATCTTGTATTTTGTTAAAGAAACTCGTAAAATCTCAAAATACAAATGAACAATAGAATATAATTTTTAATGTGCTCAACAGGTTTCCCAAAACACCAACTCCTTCATGTAATATTGCATGCATCTACGAAAATCTTTAAAAAACGATTGGAGTGATATTAAGAGAGATAAAGAGATATATTCATATTTCCATATTTTACACAAACTTGTGAAAGAAACTTGTTGGAGAAACTCGTGAAACCTCATAATAAAAACGAACCCTAGAATGTATTTTTTAATGTGCCCAATAAATTCCCAGGAAACACAAAACTTTTTTTCATGTTTTTATTTGGTCACAGAAAGGGACACAGTAACTGTTTATATAAAGACGTCTTTTTAACGTAAAACATGCGTTAATTTTAGTCAATTAAATGTACTTACCTAGTTGTGCTTGCGGGGGTTGAGCTCTGACACTTTGGTCCAGTGAATGTGTGAACACGTGAATGTGTGTATTCACCTAGTCGTGCTTGTGGGGAACACCCCGCCTCTCACCTGTCAATCAATCAACTGTTACTAACAACTAACTACTTTGTTTTTCTCTCCCCACACACACACACACACCCAGGACGCAGCTCGTAACAACTGTCTAACTTCCAGGTACCTATTTCCTGCCAGGTAACAGGTGTATCAGGGGGAAAGAAACTCTGTCCGTTGTTTCTCGCCGGCGCTGGGAATCAAACCCAGGACCAAAGGATTACGTGTCTAACGTGCTGTCCACTCAGCCATCGGCCATAATATATGAGTGTGTGCATGTGTATGTGTGTGTGTGTGTATGAGAAAGTACATACCTAGTAGTACTTGCCTAGTTGTGCTTGCAGGGGTTGAGCTCTACACTTGAAGCTGTGTATGGAGTCAGCCTCCACCACTTCACATCCTAATGCATTCCATTTGTCAACTACTCTGACACTAAAAAATTCTTTCTAATATCTCTATAGCTCATTTGGGCACTCAACTTCCACCTGTACTCACCTAGTTGTACTCACCTAGTTGTGCTTGCGGGGGTTGAGCTCTGGCTCTTTGGTCCCGCCTCTCAACTGTCAATCAACAGGTGCCACCTGTGTCTCCCTTCTTGAGTTAAATAGTTTGTCTTTATCCACCCTATCAATTCTCCTGAGAATCTTGTATGTGGAGATCATGTCCCCATAACTCCTCTGTCTCCCAGTGACGTGAGGCTTAATTCCCGTAGTCTCTCCTCAGAGCTCATACCTGCTCAATTCGGGTAATTGTCTGGTGGCAAACCTTTGAACCTTTTCCAGCTTACTCTTATGCTTGATTTGATATGAACTCCATGTTGGAGCCGCATACTCAGGGATTGGTCGGACATGTGTGGTATACAAAGTTCTGAAGGATTCCTTACACAAGTTTCTAAAGGTCGTCCTTATGTTGGCCAACCTGGCTTATGCCGCTGAGGTTATCCTCTTGATGTGGGCTTCATGGGACAGGTGTTAGTACTCACCTATTTGTGCTTGCGGGGGTTAAGCTTTGGCTCTTTGGTCCCGCCTCTCAACTGTCAATCAACTGGTGTACAGATTCCTGAGCCTACTGGGCTCTATCATATCTACATTTGAAACTGTGTATGGAGTCAGCCTCCACCACATCACTTCCTAGTGCATTCCATTTATTAACTACTCTGACACTGAAAAAATTCTTTCTAACGTCTCTGTGGCTCATCTGGGTACTAAGTTGCCACCTGTTTCCCCTTGTTCGTGTTCAACCCGTGCTGAAGAGTTTGTTTTTGTCCACCCTGTCAATTCCCCTGAGAATTTTGTAGGTGGTTATCATGTCTCCCCTTACTCTTCTGTTTTCTAGGGACGTGAGGTGCAGCTTCTTTAGCCTTTCCTCGTAGCTCATTCCTCTCAGTTCCGGGACGAGCCTGGTGGCATTCCGCTGAACCTTCTCTAACTTTGTCTTGTGTTTAACTAGGTATGGACTCCAGGCTGGAGCTGCATATTAAAGGATTGGTCTTACATAAGTGGTATACAGGGTCCTGAACGATTCCTTACACAAGTTTCTAAAGGCAGTTCGTAGGCTAGTCTAGCATATGCCGCTGATGATATTCTTTTGATGTGGGCCTCTGGGGACAGGTTCGGTGTGATATCAACCTCCAGATCTTTCTATTTAACTTGTGCAGGATTTCACCTCCCAGATGGTACCTTGTGTTCAGTCTCCTATTCCCTCCGCCTAATTGCATTACTTTACACTTTCCTGAGTTAAACTTTAGCAGCCATTTTCTAGAGCATTTCTCCAGTTTGTTCAGGTCATCCTGTAGCCTCTGTCTATCTTCTTCTGTCTTGATTCGTCTCATAATTTTTGTATCATCAGCAAACATTGAGAGGAATGAGTCTATACCCTCCGGAAGATCGTTTACATATATTAGAAACAGGATGGGTCCAAGTACTGAACCCTGTGGGACTCTGCTGGTGACATCTAGCCACTCTGATGTCTCCCCCCCTCACCGTTACTTGCTGTTTCCTGTTGGTTAAATATTCCCTTATCCACTGGAGCACCTTCCTTTTTACTTCTGCCTGTTGCTCCAATTTTTTTAATAGCCTTTTATGGGGTACTGTGTCAAAGGCTTTCTTGCAGTCCAGTAAAATGCAGTCGGCCCAACCTTTTCTTTCCTGCCTAATTTTTATTGCCTGGTCATATAATTCTAATAAACCTGTGAGGCACGATTTACCATCTCTGAACCCATGCTGGTGGTGCGTTACAAAGCTATTTCACTCCAGATGCTCTACGAGCCTTTTCTTCACGATCTTCTCCATCACCTTTAATGGTATACATGTTAGGGAAATTGGCCCGTAGTTCAGTATCTCTTGCCTGTCACCCTTTTTGCATATGTGGACTACGTTAACTGTCTTCCAACTTTCTGGTAGGTCTCCTGTTTCCAGTGACCTGTTATACACTATAGAGAGTGGTACACTTAGAACTTCTAGTGTGTATGTGTGTGAGCGTTTGCATGTGAGCGAGTGCATGTGAGCATGTACTCACCTAGGTGTGCTTGTGGTGGTTGAGCTCTGGCTCTTTGGTCCCACCTCTCAACTGACAATGAACTGATATACAGGATCCTGAGCCTACTGGGCTCTATCATATCTACACTTGAAACTGTGTTTGGAGTCAGCCTCCACCACATCACTTCCTAATGCATTCTATTTGTCAACCACTCTGACACTAAAAAAAGTTCTGTCTAATATCTCTGTGGCTCATTTAGGCACTCAATTAACACCTGTGTTCACTAGTGAGTGTGGCCCTTTGTGTTAAATAGCCTTCCTTTATTTACCCTTTCAATTCCTTTTAGAATCTTGTATGTGGTGATTATGTCCCCCTTAATTCATCTGTCTTCCAGCGACGTGAGGTTTAATTCCCATAGTCTCTCCTCGTAGCCCATACCTCTCAGTTCGGGTACTAGTCTGGTGGCAAACCTTTGAAACTTTCCCAGTTTAGTTCTATGCTTGACTAGATATGGACTCAATGCTGGATCTGCATACTCCAGGATTCGTCTGACATATGTGGTATACAAAGTTCGAATTACTCCTTTCACAAATTTCTAAAGGCCGTTCTTAATTAGGCCTACCTGGAATATGCCGCTGATGTTATACTCTTGATATGGGCTTCAGGGGACAGGTCTTACGTGATATCAACTCCCAAGTCCTTCTCTCTCTCTGACTCTTGAAGAATTTCATCTCCCAAATAAAACCTTGTATTCGGCCTCCTGCTCCTTACACTTATCTTCATTACATAACATTTGCTTGGGTTAAACTCGAACAACAATTTGTTCGACCATTCCTTCAGTATGTCCAGGTCTTCTTGAAGCCTCAAGCAGTCCTCCTCTTTCTTAATCCTTCTCATAATTTTGGCAATTTCAGCAAACATTGAGAGAAATGAGTCTATATCCTCTGGGAGATCATTTACGTATATCAGAAACAGGATAGGTCCAAGTACAGAGCCCTGTGAGACTCCACTGGTGACTTCACGCCATTCTGAGATCTCACCCCTCACTGTAATTCTCTGCTTCCTATTGCTTAGGTGCTCCCTTATCCACTGGAACCTCATAATAGTTACTCCTGTCTGTCTCTCCAGCTTATGTACTAGCCTCTTCTGGGGTACTGTGTCAAAGACTTTCTAACAATCAAAGAAAATGCAGTCCACCCAGCCTTCTCTTTCATGCTTAATCTTCGTCACCTGGTCGTAGAATTCTAATAATGAGAGTCAGGCAAAATTTACCCTCCCTGAACCCATATTGGCGATTTGTCACAAAGTAGCTGCTCTCCAGATGTGTTACCAGGTTTTTTTCTCACGATCTTCTCCTTGCGTCATTCTCTGTGTACCTGTCCTCACCCGTTCTAAGTTTCATCAAATGTTCTTTCACTGTTGTTTTCCTCCTGGTGTGACTGTGGAGTAGCTTTGGTTCAGTCTTGGCTATGTTTGCTATATCATTCTCACAATTTTTCTCTGCTTCTCTTTTCATTCTAACATACTCATTCCTCGTTCTCTGATCTCTCTCTCTGCATTCAGGTATTCTGCTATTCCGGAAGTTTCTTCACCTCCTTTAGTTCGGTTCCTATGCTTCCATTTATGCCCTACTAAACCATGGATTCTTCTTTTGCTTCTCAGAGTTTTCCTTTTCGGCCGTGATAATCCTGTTTACTGCCTCCTGACACTTTTGGGTGACATAGTCCATCAAGTCTTGTACATACTTAGCTCTGAGTTCTGTGTCCTATGGTATATCCCTTAGGAAACATCTCATCTCATAATTCCCCTTTCGGTACGCCAGCGTTTTGTTTCCTGGTTCTTTTTTGGGAGGTTGATACAATCTAGCTCCTCCAGGTACTCAAAAATCGATACAGTGTGATCACTCATTCTCAAGGGCGCTTTAAACTTAACTTTCCCTTATATCCCACTCATTTAGGGTAAATATCAGATCAAGCATCATCTTCCCCTATCATTCTTGTCGGTTCCTTGACGTGTTGGCTTAGAAAGTTTCTTGTTGCCACGTCCAGCAGCTTAGCTCACCGTGTGTATTTTCCTTCATGTGGGTCTCTGTTCTCCTAATCTCTTCCTGTGGTTGAAATTTAGTATTGATTGGTAGTCTGCATCTGTTCCTGCCAGTGACAGAAGCTGCTCTCTCTATTATGGTAATGGTGGCCATGTTGTTTCTGTCATAATCCTGTCTGTGTCTTCTGTCATTTGGTGGTGGGTTATATATGACTGTCACTATAATGTTTTGTCCTCCAATTGCTATGGTACCTTTTATGTAGTCACTGAAACCTTACTGCCCTGAATATCCTTCTCCTCAAAACTCCCGTCTTTTCTTACCAGCAGAGCTACACCACCACCACCTCCTCTTCCTTCTCTCTCTTTTCCTCACAACACAGTAGTCGTGTGGAAATGCTGCATTTGTTATGGTTTTCGTTAGCTTTATTTCTATGAGACCTATTAAGTCTGGATTTTCTTCTGTTCCTTCTCATGTCCCCTTCTTTGTAAGCGTTCTGCTGATGGAGGAAGCTGTTCCATAGGTGTGAGGATTTGTGAGGTGGATCTCAAAGGATACTGAGGTGGACAGGGAGGGAATGGGGGGAGGTGGGACACGGTGGGTGTGGGGGAGGGGAAGAAGGGTGGGTATGGGATGGAGGGAGAGGGAGAGTTGACTGAGAATTTGAGCAAGAGCAGGGAGTGTTTGGGGTTGGGAGGTTTCTATGCAGAGGAGGGTGGTGGAGTTACCCTCCCCTCTGGTGTTACTGGTTGTGGTTCCCCCCCCCCCCCCTCACCTCTGGGGATGTTGTATTGGAGGCTGTGATTTCCTGGTTTTCTCCTCCCACCCTTCGTTTCTTCCTTGCTGCTGCTGCCATGGCTCTCTCCGCCCTCATCATGTGCTACTGGAGAGTTACGGCCACTTAGGACAGTAACCGGGTTCTTTGTAATATAACCTCTTTTAGTGTATCCGACCCCAAGTCGGTAGTAGGCTTTCAAGAACTGACTGTATAGCGCAATAAAGATATAAAGGGGGATAAACACTTCACCAATATATTCACCTCCACCATTAAATAATATTAAAATAGACTATTGCTACACTTACATACACGTAGTACGTAGTAGGCATCCTTCAGTCTCGGGAGACTATGGAGTTGCGCCCTAGTTGTCAATCCTGGTGCAGCATCTGGTGTGTCTGATGAGGCCAATCCGAGAGTGGCAGTCCATCCCACACCGAGCACAAACGAAGTCCGATTTTGGTCTGTCTTCCTGGCTACCGGCTTTCCTTCTCTGTCTCTTTGCCTCCGATTCCTTGGCAAGTGACTCCTCGAACTTGGAGAGACCTCTTTGAACAGACTGCCCCAGGCTGAACGGTCTGCAGCCAGTGTCTCCCATATAGCAAGATCGACGTCCATGGCTTTCAGGTCCCTTTGCATACGTCTTTGTACCGTAGCTGGGGCTTGCCTACTGGACGCTTTCCCTGCCTCAGCTCTCCGTACAGGAGATCCTTGGGGATCCTGCCATCGCCCATTCACACAACGTGCCCGAGCCAGCGCATTCGTCTCTGTTTCAGCATTGTGTACATGCTGGTGATTCTTGCTCTCCCAAGACGTTGTTGTTTGTCACCTTGTCCTGCCAGGTGATGTCCAAGATGTGTCGAAGGCAGCGCATGTGGTAGGCATTCAGCTGTCTTTCCTGAGGGGCGCAGAGTGTCCAAGACTCACTGCCATAAAGGAGAGTGCTCAGGACACAGGCTCTGTAAACCTGAATCTTAGTATACTCAGTTAGCCTATTGTTGGCCCACACTCTCTTTGTCAGTCTGGACATGGTAGTAGATGCCTTACCGATGCGTTTGTTTAGCTCCGTATCAAGAGAGAGGGAGTCAGAGATTGTGGAGCCCAGGTACACGAAGTCGTGAACGACTTCCAGTTTGGAATCAGAGATGCCAATGTCAGGTGGGGAGTCACTCCTTGTCCCATGACTTGTGTTTTCTTCAGACTGATGGCGAGTCCAAAAGCCTGAGAGGCCTCGCTGAAGCGGGTTATGAGCCGTTGGAGGTCTTCAGCTGAGTGGGCAGTGACTGCTGCGTCGTCGGCAAAAAGGAAGTCGTGCAGACACCTCAGCCGAACCTTCGCCTTGGCTCTCAGCCTGGCGAGGTTAAAGCTTTCCATCCGACCTGGTCCGGAGGTAAATGCCTTCCGTGACAGATCCGAAGGCGTGCCGCAGCATAACTGCGAAGAAAATCCCGAATAGGGTTGGAGCCAGTACGCACCCTGCTTTACTCCACTTCGGACGTCAAAGGCGTCTGATGTTAGGCCATCAAAGACCACGGTGCCCCTCATGTTCTCATGGAAAGATCTGATGATGCTGAGGAGCCTGGGTGGGCATCCGATCTTGGGGAGGATCTTGAACAGGCCATCCCTGCTGACGAGGTCGAAGGCCTTCGTCAGATCTATGAAGGCTACAAAGAGTGGCTGCTTCTGTTCCCTGCATTTCTCCTGCAGTTGTCTGAGGGAAAAGACCATGTCGATGGTGGACCTGCCAGCTCTGAATCCGCATTGCGATTCTGGATAGACTCTCTCTGCAAGTACTTGGAGCCTCTTCAATGCGACTGAGCAAACAGCTTTCCGACAATACTGAGGAGGGAGATTCCACGGTAGTTGTTGCAGTCGCCCCTGTCACCTTTATTCTTACACAGCGTGACGATGTTGGCATCCCTCATGTCCTGTGGCACCTCTCCTTCTTCCCAGCACAGGCAGAGAATTTCATGCAGCTCCATGAGCAGGCTACCTCTGCAGCACTTCAAGGTCTCAGCAGGAATGCCATCTTTGCCAGAGCTTTACCAGAAGCAAGGGAGTCTAGGGCATCGCTGAGTTCTTCCAGGGTCGGTTCTGTCGAGCTCCATTAACACAGGCAGACTTCAATGGCGCTCAGGGCATCTTCGGTGACCACATTGTCCCTGGCGTATAGCTCAGAGTAGTGCTCGACCCAGCGCTTCAGCTGCAGTGTCTGGTCCTGAATCACCTCGCCAGTGCAGATTTCAGAGGAGCGGTCTTCTCTGGATTGGGCCGAGGGCCTGCTTGATGCCGTCATACATTCCCCTTACATTGCCTGTATCCGCTGCAGTCTGTATCTGGGAGCAGAGCTGGAGCCAATAGTTGTTGGCACATCGCCTGGCGCTCTGCTGCACTTTGCAGCGGACGGCCCGAAGGATCTGTAGTTGCGCTGACTTGGGCAGGCTTTGTAGGCTGCCAAGGCGTTTCTCTTCTCTTCGATGACAGGTGTCATCTCTTCCGAGTGAGCTCGAACCAGTCTGCCGACCTGCTGGTCTTCTTGCCAAAGGTGGAAATGGCAGCGTTGAACACAGCGTCTCTGAAGTGCTCCCATCTTTTACAGGCAGTGACCCCGGCTGGGCCAGGAGAGCTTCCTCGAGCACGCGTGCAAAATCTTCCACCTTGTCCTGGTTGCGGGTCTTGGTGGTGTCGATGCGAGGTCTGCCCGCCTTTTTCGAGTGATGAATCTTCTTTGGTTGCATCTTGACCTGCTACATACCAGGGAGTGGTCGGTGTCACAGACAGCACTCTGGTAGCTACACGTAATCTTGACGCTGGGTAGACTTGCACTCCTGGTAAGAATAGGTCAAGCTGGTGCCAGTGCTTGGATCTGGGGTGTCTCAAGATACTCGGTGTTGAGGCTTTGTGCCGAAGAACGTGTTGGTGACACAAAGACCATGAAGGCAGCAGAGTTCTAGCAGACGTTGCCCGTTCTCATTCATCCTCCCTATGCCGAATTGACCCAGACAAGTGGGCCAAATGTTGTGCTCGGCACCCACTCTGGCGTTGAAGTCGCCGAGGATGAACAGTGGCTCCTTTACAGGGATTCTTGCTATGACTCTATTGAGGTCATCGTAGAATTTTTCCTTTGCCTCTGCTGGAGAAGTCAGGGTTGGTGCATATGCACTAATTACATTAACTGGTCCTGTTTGGGAGTGAAGTTGCAGAGACAGAATTCGTTCGGTTTCCCCCATCGGTGGCCTAATGTGTCCCAACAGTGCATTCCTGACGGCAAATCCCACACCATGTGTCTCTGCTCTCCATCAGGTGGTTTTCATTGCCAGAAGAAAGAGAAGGTCCTCTTTCTCACAGATTCCTGATCCTGGGAGCCTGGTCTCTTGGAGAGCAACAATAGCCATCTGCAGTTTGCTCAGCTCCCTATCGATGATTGCTGTTTTTCGGGCGTCATTGATTTCTTGCAGGTCGTCAGAGAAACCTGGTGTCAGTGTCCTGACGTTCCATGTTCCCAGCTTTAGGGCAGTTGATATTTTCTTCTTAGGTTTGGTATTGCTTGGTGCAAAGTTGTCGGGCCGCTTGTCGGTTTTCACTCTAAACCCCACGCACCCAGTGAGGTTAACGGATCGTGACGAGGCAACACCTTATTGGCTGGGGTTTGCCCAGCTTGAGGCGGGCGGTAGCTGCCCAGTGGACCACGATGACCCCTACCCACCGTCGAAAGCAACCCCTGGCGTCACACTCTTCGCCAAAAGGGGGAGCCGGTCGGCCGAGCGGACAGCACGCTGGACTTGTGATCCTGTAGTCCTGGGTTCGATCCCAGGCGCCGGCGAGAAACATTGGGCAGTTTCTTTCATCCTATGCCCCTGTTACCTAGCAGTAAAATAGGTACCTGGGTGTTAGTCAGCTGTCATGGGCTGCTTCCTGGGGGTGGAGGCCTGGTCGAGGACCGGGCCGCTGGGACACTAAAAAGCCCCGAAATCATCTCAAGATAACCTCAAGATCTCATCTCAAGATAATCGAGCAGAAGACTTAAAACCGGTAGACTGTCGCTTCCCATGTTGGTTCGAGGCTGTGAGGCGAAGTTGGAGTGCCCTCTCCAGGGCGCAAAGCCTGGGTAGGTAGATATGGAGGAGAAGCTGTTACCCATGCAGCAGGTCCCCCCTCTCCACATTGTTGAAATTATCCAATAGGAAGGCAAATGCCAATACACATGGTTCCAGCAACGTCGCAGGAGCTGCCAGAACGAGCTCGACGTCAACAACGAACTGCCTTAGGGGCTCCAACTCCGGATTTTTCCTCGAGGTTGACTCTTGAAGCCTTTCCCAAAAAAGGGTATGGCCGCAAGGCAGCGGAGGTTTAAAATCAGGGTTTTCCTCCCTTTAGATGGGGCTGCCTTCCCAGGCTATCGAGTCCCATCTACCCGGTGCAGCTAGTTTTAAGGCGCCAGAGGCACGCCCTCGCCCCTTCTCCTGTCGGTAAAAGCAGTTCCGCCGGACTTAGACTCAGCCACCCGTGCAGGCCAGGAGTTGGACTTGGTTGTCAGAGGCTATTTGAGACGCTTGCCGTATAGGAGCATTTTATTGGTCATGGGAGCTCGTCCTGCATTACCACTCCCTGGCTATGACAACCCCTTGGAACACTTACATACAATAGTGTCACTTTCACTCAGGATACAAATGCGTTTGCAGTGTTCACCAACTCCAGTGATTACGACGTCCCAGTACCTTATCCACTCATACTGGACAACACTGGTGAGTTCACCTTTTTATACGGGCCAGTCCACCCACACAGTATCACGATGTGCCAACACCTAACCTTTTGCTCTCCAGCTACTCGCTGGCAGAGGGCTCAAGCAACATGCTGACAAGGGTACCAAACGAACTCACACACGGGTAGCAAACCCCTCAGCAGAAGCCTCTAGCAGTTTGCTAGCAGCACTTCACACTATGCATATCATTGTAACCCTTAATAGCCAATCTCGGGGTACGCCGATCGTCACTGTGTGTTAGCTACTGCGTATACTAGCAGCTAACACACTGCCTTTATCGACGGCGGCTTACTTATTCTTCTTTCAGACCAATCTAAGGATTCGTGAGCTGTCTAAGGTAAACTGTCTTCCTCACCACAATTGCCTCCACACTTCACTTCTGTGGCCATAAAAACGCCTTAATAAGATGGACAGGACACTGGCGAAACCATGAGGTAACACTCATTCACCGGGGAGTGAACATTATGCTTGTAGCACAACCTAGATGGCGCTGATCGTGACACGCCACCCACCAGAGGTCATCCACATCGACCTCTCTTTCTGACTAAGGCAGGAAACCAGAGCCATTCATTGCTACCACGCCACCACCAACAGATGGCACTGTCCACATTGCGTTCAATACTAGGTGTACGGGAATGCCGACTCACAGATCGCACTGTAATTGCGTCTCCAACCTCCAACGATGGTTTGGTTTCTAAAAGGAAAATAAACCAAATTAGTATGTTTGAGCAAAACAAACTCAGTACCTTAGATGCGAGACAATGTGTCTGCCACCACGTTATCCACTCCTTTGGTATGCTCGCCATATAGGGGGTATTGTTGGAGGTGTAGACTCCATCCGGTGTGCAAAAGATTTTTCTGCCTTAACTGTGCATAGATTTTAGGGGATTGTGTTCAGACCTGACCAGTAATGGATGGCCATTACTGGTTAGGTAAACTTCAAAGTGTTGTACAGAACTGACCAAGGCCAACGTCTTCTTTTCTATCACAGAGTAATTTAGCTGGCTATTAGTAAACTTCTTAGAATAGTATGCTAAAGGGTGTTCCACTTCTTTAGCATCAATCTGTGATAATACAGCCCCGAGGGCGTATTCGGAAACATTTACGGTGAGAGGGAATTTATCTTCGAAATTTGGGGACATGAGGATAGGAGAAGAAATCAAAACTGCTTTTAAATTTTCAAAAGCCTCCTGACAGCTTTTGCCCCACAGGAACTTTACGCCCATCTTTAGAAGATTCATCAGAGGGACTGCGATGCTTGAAAAGTTGGGGCCAAATTTACGGTAAAAACCAGCCATACCAAGGAAACGCAGGAGTTCCTTCCTTGTTGAAGGAGTCGAGTACTGGATGATAGTTTCCACGTTGCTGATTTTTGGGACAATCCATCCTCCTCCCACCACATATCCTACAAAGATAATGGTGGTTTTAGCGAACTCAGATTTATTTAGGTTGACTACTAACCAAGCATGTTGCATGGCCAAAAAGAATTCTTCTAGATGACGTAGGTGGTCTTCCCAACTTGAATCATGGATTAAGACATCGTCGATGTAGACCATAGTATTACCTACGTCACACAACACCATACCCATCATCCTCTGGAAGGTGGCTGCGGCATTCTTCATCCCAAACTGCATCACCTGACATTCAAACAGACCGTTTGGGGGTTACAAACGCTGAGATGGGTTTGGCTCGCTCCGTGAGGGAAACCTGCCATTAGCCTTGCCATAGGTCAAATTTTGTTAAGTATGCCGATGGTATCTAGACACTTCTACTCTTGGAAGAGGATAGGTATCTGCTACTGTGACCTTATTAAACTGTCTGTAATCAATACACAATCTGTATTCCTTACCAGGTTTGAGCACTAGAAGAACAGGGGATGACCATGGACTTATGCTCAGGGCTATCAGATGGTGCTGCAGCATATATTCCACCTAGCGTTTCACCACCTCTTTTTTCCGGGGGTTGAAACGATATGGGTGTTGTTTGATCGGCCTTACTCCATCATTCAGGATAACGTCATGCCGTAGGACAGATGTTAGTCCTAGAGCGTCTCAAAAAATGGTCTTAAATTGCTGGATTAGTCTTACCAGAGGTGGTTGGTTTCCTTCAGTTACGAGAGTCAACATTGTCTGTAAATTATATAAGATCTCTGAGTTGGATAATACCTTTTCAGCATCCTCCATCGCCTCTTGACCATCCTCTTCTGTCGCCACTATGATTACTGGGCGAATGTCACGACCTTGATATTTCTTTATCATATTAATATGGACTATCGTTTGTTTCTGCCTTCGATCTGGAGTGCTAAGGATGTAATTAGTACAGGGTTACTTTCTTCAATACTGGATAAGGGCCTATGAACCTGGCACTCAGACTCCCCGTCACAGTGGGTGAACATACCAACACTAGGTCCCCTACCTGATCTTTGGTCGTATCTATGCTTGGTAACTGCCTCAGAGTTCACCAAGTTTCGCTTGGCTATCTCCCACGCAGAAAACAACTTGCCTTTGTTAGTAGACAACCAGTCTACAGCATCTAGGTCGTCTTCATGGTCCAGCCATTGATCCCTTACCATCTTCATGAGACCTCTTATTGCGTGACCATACATCATTTCAAACAGACACGCCTAGGGATTCGTTTGGAAAAGATCTTACCGATCTAACCGGTAGGGTAGGTCTTCAGTCCATTTGCTCTGCCTTTCGTAGTAATATTTCCTCAGCATGCCCTTCAGCGTCTGATGGAACCTCTCCAAAGCCTTTTGCAGGATGGTAGGCACTAGATGTAATATGCTGGATCTCAAGGCCGGCAATCTGTTGACGAAATAAGACAGAGGTAAAATTAGTCCCATGATCCGTTTGGATGGTCTTAGGAAGACCATATCGTGCAACGAACCAGATAAGATGCTTCACAATTACATTCGCTGTGATTGTCTTCAGAGGGATTGCTTCTGGATACCTACTAACCGATCCGTAATAGTGTGCATATACTGTACTCCAGCAGTAGAAGGAGGAAGCAGGCCTACTATATCTAAGATGAGGTGCTCAAAGGGCTTACAAGTAGAGGGTATAGGACAGAGAGAGAGGCTTTCGGAACAGGCTGATTTACTTTTCCAGCTGTCTGACATTCATGGCATGATTTACAAAATCATCGAATGTCGCTCTTCATCCGCGTCCAGGAGAAACATCTAGCTAGGCGATGAAAGGTTTTTGATATCCTGCAGTGTCCGGCAAATCGGCCGGCATGGGCTGAAAGTAACAAGTTGGCCCGAAATACTGTGGCTACGACTAACTGTGTATCTTCCTCAGTAGACTGGGGATATTTCTGTGGACACCTCCGACACAGTACTTCATTTGTCCAGAAATACTGGTCACCTCCTTTTGCAGCGGAATCCGTAGTACCGGCTAATACCTGCACGTGGGGGTTCCTTCTTCTGTTCTTCTGAATCTCTTAGTATCAGGGTTGTTCGGGTCCAGTGTTCTGGTACGGGAGTCGAATCCAGCAAGGTCGCGGGAGCATTATCAGTAACCTGCAGGGTGGGTAGAGGGTCAAACAAGGTATTTAATTTCAATTGTGTTTGTGCCTGAGATCCAGTTTGTACGGCTACTACTGGTTTCACATCATATACCGGGTCTTCCACAACTAGGGGATAGTTATGCACCAAACCTAGAGCCAAGTCGTAGACCAAGATAACCTCTTTCTCCTCTATTGGAAGATTATCCACCACTGCTAATGTACACTTGCCACTGAAGTACGATGACTCGAGATGTACTTTTACTAAAGGGGCAACTTACAATGTCGAGGGAAACCCGGCGAATATGACCTTTACTTTCTCATTAATAGACACTTCCTCTGGTAATGAGTTTTTCAAAATCAGAAACTGGGCAACTCCACTATCTCTGATTACCACCACAGACTTACCCGTTTGGCCACTCGATACATACCTGTGCAAAGTGTAAGGGCAAACAACTCCGGTTTCTCTTTCATCTCTAGCGACAGGGCGGCTACTGGTGGCGTCATACAGCTACCCAGCATAACCTCCCTTCGAGAGTCGTTACTCGTTCTGCCTCGACACTTAGAAGCTAAGTGTCCTCTCTGCCCGCAGGTCCAACACACTAAGTCCCTCCTAGGACTAATTCTTCTAGGATTACCTGGGGTTGATTTTATGGCACCTCGTGGGATGGTCTAATCCTCCGGCTTATGCTTCGTAGGTGGTTTCGAGTAGCTCTTCGGAACATACTTGGTAGAAGGCCGATGTGTTAGAAGCGCACCATTCGGGAAACAGCCGTTCTTTAATACTCGCAAACTCCGTGAAGGTGTGCTTTGATGTCTTCTTTAGGTTACGAAACTTCTGCCTGTATGCATCAGGCACCAACTGGTAAGCCATCAGCACTACCTTCTTGACAGCGTCGTAATCACTGGAGTCATCCATCGACAACGTGGAGTATGCGATTTGGGCCTTTCCAGTCAAAACGGATTGGATCATATTGGCCCAATTTTCCCTCGGCCATTCAAATTCATTTAGGTAGCTGCATCATTCAAAATGATGCAGCTACCTTCTCGAAAGCGGCAAAGAACTTTGAGACTTCTTTCTCGTTAAACTTAGGAACCATTTTGATGTTCCTCACTGAATCAAAACTAATTATTTCCCTCCTACATCCTAACCTTAGCACTTCCAATTCGTTTCTCCTTTCTCGTTCATTATCTTATCTTTCTCACTCCTCTCTTTCTCGTCTTTCTTTCCTTTCTCGCTCTTCTCTTTCTCTCCTTTCTTTCTCTTGTCTTCTTTCTTCTAGTTCTAGCTTTTCCATTCTATTTCATGATGGATTTCTAACTTACGCATTTTCACAGTCAATAGGCTCATGTTAAGTTCACTAGTGTCACTCCCACCATCACTTCCTTGGACTTCCTTTTCAGTGGAAGCCATGACACTTTCCTTTTTACTCTGCGTCTCACTTTCTTGCTTTTCATCGTATTTTTAAGGGCTTATGGACCATCGAGAGGATCTCAACACGTGTATCCTGCTCACTCACTTAGATTCCTAAATAAGCACTTATCAACACTAATTCAGGCTTGCCAAGGTATTTCAATCTTGGACGGCAGTCTTCCTGGTTCAGGAATTCCTGCACGTCGTACAAGTTATCGATGGTCTTTTTTTCTGCCATACTGTACCTTTTTCAAGTTGATCCCAAGCATGCAACACTGCACTATTTTCAACACTGCACCACACAAACACAAAACGGAACGAGGAAGCTATACACGGAGATTTACCTATTTAACCAATCCTATCAAACACACTTGACAAGAAATCGGAGCCCACTGGGGATGCCAATTATGTTATGGCCACTTAGAACCAGTAACCGGGTTCTTGGTTATATTACCTCATTTTAGAGTATCCGATCCCAAGTCGGTAGTAGGCTTTCAAGAACTGGCTGTATAGCGCAATAAAGATATAAGGGGATAAACAATACAAGCTTTCCTTCATCCATGTATTCACCTCCACCATTAAAATATATAAATAGACTACTTCTACACGTATGTACAATAGTGTCACTTTCACGCAGGACACAAATGCGTTTGCAGTGTTTACCAACTCTAGTGACTACGACGTACCAGTACCTTATCCACTCGTACAGAACAACACTGGCGAGTTCACCTTCCTACACAGACCAGTCCACCCCACACTGTATCTGGATGTGCCTACACCCCACCTTTCGCTCTCCAGCTACTCAGTGGCAGAGGCTTCAGCAACATGCTGACAAGGGTACCAACAAACTCACACAGGGGTAGCTAACTCCTCAGTAGCTAACTCCACGTCATTAATGAAATGGACAGGACACTGGGGAAACCATGAGGTAACACTCATTCACTGGGAAGTTGATGTTATGCTTGCAGCACAACCTAGATGGCGCTGATCGTGACACGCCACCCACCAGAGATCATCCACATCGCTTCTCTTTCTGACTAAGGCAGGAAACCAGAGTCGTTAATTGCTACCACACCACCACCAACAGATGGCGCTGCCTACATAACGTTCAATACCAAAGATACTGGAGTGCCGACTCACAGATGGTGCTGTAATTGCATCTCCACACTTCAACGATGATGTCGATACCGTAACATGGAGGAATACTTTTTTGAATCCTCCCACATATTGCAGTTGTCTCTTCCTTGCAAGAATATTCTCCTTTGTGGTCTCATTTGCAAACACTATCTTTATCATGCAGTCTCTATCCTTGTTGTATCAGCCTAATGTGAAAAACTTCTCAATATTATGTTCAGCCCCTTCCATCTCTAGCTCCTTTAGTATTTCATTTACTGCCGCTCTGTCCTTATCATTTTATTCTGTCCTATTGAAGCCTTCCTGCTCTTTAATAACCACAGCTAACCCTGGTCTTTTTCTTTCCAGCAGCTGACTAGTAGTTCTGGCTTCCTGTGAGGTGGCTGCATTCAGGGCTACCTACCTTGATGTGGACATTGTTTCTGAGTTCTTTTTCATCATTTTTTGCAAATGTTGCTTATACAATGGCATGTACAATGTACAATTTCCAAGATCTCTTTGATGATTATCTGAGTCTCAGTCTCAGTATTGTTCTCTGTGAGGGTTTTAATCTCCTCCCTTGCTGCTGTCAGCTCACTTTGCAGGTTGCTTATTTTATTCTTCATTTCCTGCATCTCTCTCCTGATATCCTCCAAAACTTGGGCGAGCATTTCCTTCAATTTGTCACTTTAACGTTTACCTGTGCCCTTGGTGCTTATTGCTGCCATTTTTGTTTCTTTTCCTAATATGTTGTGATAGTGTTTGCCAGGCAGAGTGCAGACAGAGAGGGAGAGAGAGAGAGAGAGAGAGAGAGAGAGAGAGAGAGAGAGAGAGAGAGAGAGAGAGAGAGAGAGAGAGAGAGAGAGAGAGAGAGAGAGAGAGACAGAGAGAGAGAGAGAGAGAGAGAGAGAGAGAGAGAGAGAGAGAGAGAGAGAGAGAGAGAGAGAGAGAGAGAGAGAGAGAGAGAGAGAGAGAGAGAGAGAGAGAGAGAGAGAGAGAGAGAGAGAGAGAGAGAGAGAGAGAGAGAGAGAGAGAGAGAGAGAGAGAGAGAGAGAGAGAGAGAGAGAGAGAGAGAGAGAGAGAGAGAGAGAGAGAGAGAGAGAGAGAGAGAGAGAGAGAGAGAGAGAGAGAGAGAGAGAGAGAGAGAGAGAGAGAGAGAGAGAGAGAGAGAGAGAGAGAGAGAGAGAGAGACAGAGACAGAGACAGAGAGAGAGAGACAGACAGACAGACAGAGAGAGAGAGAGAGAGAGAGAGAGAGAGAGAGAGAGAGAGAGAGAGAGAGAGAGAGAGAGAGAGAGAGAGAGAGAGAGAGAGAGAGAGAGACAGACAGACAGACAGAGAGAGAGAGAGAGAGAGAGAGAGAGAGAGAGAGAGAGAGAGAGAGAGAGAGAGAGAGAGAGAGAGAGAGAGAGAGAGAGAGAGAGAGAGAGAGAGAGAGAGAGAGAGAGAGAGAGAGAGAGAGAGAGAGAGAGAGAGAGAGAGAGAGAGAGAGAGAGAGAGAGAGAGAGAGAGAGAGAGAGAGAGAGAGAGAGAGAGAGAGAGAGAGAGAGAGAGATATTGTGTGTGTGTGATGTTCTATTTAGTCATGTGTGTGGGATAGGGGTTCTAGGGAGGGTTGAGAGAGGGAGCGGAGAGAGAGAGAGAGTGAATAATGGGAATTGAGAGGGAGAGGAGAGAGAGTGCTTGAATGTTTGTAGTATGGAGGCTTGGGGAACTGAGGCGCTGTACTCACCTAGTTGTGCTTATGGGGGGTTGAGCTTTGGCTCTTTGGTCCCGCCTCTCAACTATCAATCAACTGGTGTACAGGTTTCTGAGCCTACTGGGCTCAGTCATATCTACACTTGAAATTGTGTATGGAGTCTGCCTCCAGCACATCACTGCCTAGTGCATTCCATTTGTTAACTACACTGACACTGAAAAAGTTATTTCTAATGTGTCTGTGGCTCATTTGGTCTTTTTTTACCCCTGTCAATTACCCTGAGAATTTTGTAGGTGTTTATCATGTCTCCCCTTTCTCTTCTGTCTTCCAGGGATGTGGATTTCAGCTCCTTTAGCCTTTCCTCGTAGCTCATTCCTCTCAGTTCTGGGACGAGTCTGGTGGTATACCGCTGAATCTTCTCTAACTTTGTCTTGTGTTTAACTAGGTTATCTTGAGATGATTTCGGGGCTTTAGTGTCCCCGCGGCCCGGTCCTCGACCAGGCCTCCATCCCCAGGAAGCAGCCTATGACAGCTGACTAACACCCAGGTACCTATTTTACTGCTAGGTAACAGGGGCATAGGGTGAGAGAAACTCTGCCCATTGTTTCTCGCCGGCGCCTGGGATCGAACCCAGGACCACAGGATCACAAGTCCAGCGTGCTGTCCGCTCTGCCGACCGGCTCCATTCCTTAGGTATGGATCCCCAAGCTGGAGCTGCATATTCCAGGATTGGTCTGACATAAGTTGTATACAGGGTCCTGAACGATTCCTTACATAAGTTTCTAAAGGCAGTTCTTATGTTGGCCAGTCTACCATATGCCGCTGATAATATCCTTTTGATGTGGGCCTCTGGGGACAGGTTCGGTGTGATATCAACCCCCCAGATCTTTCTCTCTATTTGACTCTTGCAGGATTTCACCTCCCAGATTCTACCTTGTGTTCAGCCTTCTGTCCCCTTCGCCTAATTTCATAACTTTGCACTTTCCTGAGTTGAATTTTAGTAGCCATTTTCTAGGCTATTCCTCCAGCTTGTCCATGTTGTCCTGTAGTCTCTATCTATCATCATCTGTATTGATTCTTCTCATAACTTTTGAATCATCAGTAAAAATTGAGAGGAATGATTCAATGCCCTCTGGAAGATCGTTTACATATATTAGAAACAAGATGGGTCCAAGAACAGAGCCTTGTGGGACTCTGTACTTGGCCCACTCTCGCAACTCTGATGTCTCTCCCATCACAGTTATTCGCTGTTTCCTGTTGCTTAGATACTCCCTTATCCACTGGAGCACCTTACCTTTTACTCCTGCCTGTTGCTCCAACTTTTGTAACAGCCTTTTATGGGGTACTGTGTGTGTGAGGGGATGGGTTGACACATCTAAACCTTCTATTAGTGTACGTGCATATAATGCTCGCTGTGTACTGGAGTACGTGAATATTCGTGCACCCGTACTAGATTTGGCAACCCATACCCGAAGCATCCCGTGCTTAGACTCACTGGGGAGCCTAGGTCATCAGCATTCCAAATATGTTACAATGGCCGTTGTAGCGCATTCGTGGAAACAGTTAGAGCAAGTAGCAGCTTTTATTGTAAAGAAAGTGAAGGAGAAAGAAGCGAGAGCGGAGTGGCAGGAATGCGTGAAGTACCAACCGCCACCCGCTTCATCACCATAGCAACCCAGGCGGCCATCTTGGAGGCCTCCTTGAGAGCCAAGGAAGCTGGCCTGTGGTTGGCCCGGAGGGATAGGCCAAAATATGCTATTCCCTGGTTGGTTAGTTTGAGGAGGACCGGGAAAAGCCAGCACTCTTGCCGCCCCGTAGCTGCATTATGCCATTCTGCATCGAGCCATCGCCTGTGGTAGACGTAATTTTCACTCAGTCGGCCAGCTGAGTAAAGGTGTCGTAGGTGGTAGCTCCTAGTACATCTTCAGTATCCAGCAACATCGACGTGGGTCCGTGGGAACATAGCAGAATCCGAGATCTCGTTGTATTTGCGTGTGATAACAAGGAAGTGTATTGAACAAAGCGTGAGACGTGGGTAAAGTTCATACGAGCAGCTGCAACTGACTTGTAAGTCCCCATCTCAGTTATCAAGCTATCTGATCTCCTGCTAGTGTCTTGTAGCAGTGTAGTGATCTGAGAATATCTTGCCAGTATGCAGGGCAGTTTTCCTATAAAAATTCGTTGGAATTTCGAGTGACAGTGACGCTCATAGTGTTTGGCGCTATCTAGTACGAACGCCACACTTCGCCCTGAGCCAGGTACAAAGCCGGCAGAGTGAGGAAGGGTACGAAGTGAGCTTAGCCACGCTGGGCTAGCATCTAAGCCTAGTCTGCCGCCTTGAGGAGGTGACCACCTACAAGCGATGTGTCTGTATATGGTAAAAGTTGTATGTGAGAGCCGGCTGCGTAATTGAGTAAGTACCCCCTTGGTGTATTGGTGAGATTTATCTCTAAGCCTGAATTCGAGGTCAAGTGTTCTGCCCGCATATTCGCTAGTGAAGGGAGGACTTGATCTGTTGTGTGCAGACGTACATGTGTGTGTGTGTGTGTGTGTGTGTACACACGGAACACATTATATTTATATTAGACTCAGGACCGATTGGGCCGTCCTAGTGTGTTTTATACTCCATTCTGGTGGGATTTCATGTAATTTCATTTCTTGGTGATTTGTGTTTGTAATGTCCCATGTCCGTGTAGTGTTTTGCCGCAGAGGAGTCCAGTTCCGGTCATCATTTCACGGTAGAGTGACAGTGTTGTAACACCGGGGATTTCCTGGCATTTGATTATTGTGGTGTAATACCAGTGTCGGTTTTTATACTAGTGTTGTGTTTCTCAGGGCTGTGATAAATGTCATTATATATATACGTATATGTTGCTGACCTGGTTAATGTAATTTTGGTTGATTTGTGGTGAAGTTTGAGTCACGTCGCTGTCAGGAGTGACAGCTGCCTGCTCTGTCTGTGTAAAGTAATTCACGGGAGTAATTATCGATCCGTGGGATCGCTAATCACTTGCCAAGTTGTCAAGAGTGTGTTACCTCCTAAGTGTTCCACATTAGCGTTTGACAGCTGAAGGCTACAGTTGAGGTCAGCAGGTACGATGTACATAATTGTAGTGTCACAAAGCCTAGTGTGTCATTACTGTGGTTGCAGTAATTGGTTATTACAACTGGGCTGTAGTAAGGTGTTTGGCCGGTTTCTAATATAGTGAAATTAGAACACTGTGTATGTGTCATTGCAACGGGGTTGTAAACTGTTGGGCCGTGATTGTTAATAGTGTTATTGATCGATCACCGAGTTTGTTATTGTAGTTCAGTAAATTGTATGGGCCGTGCTCTAGTGGTTTAGAGCACCGTGGGTGTTATTTACCGGTGTTCTGTAGTAACTGTAAATTGCAACCGGATTGTAATAGTTTAAATCACCGTGTGTTGTGATTTATTGTGTCGTGGGTGAACTCCTCATTGGGACGAGTACTTGGTGTTATTTTTCCTGTATATTTGGTTGTCATCGAAGTCCAGTATTCAGTGAACGTTGATTGAGAGGCAATTAATGTAACCAAGGGAACACCCATTGGGAGTCTGGCCCTAGCTTCGGTGCGGGGCGGACGTGTTGAATCGGCGCTCCAGCAGTTTGGTGTTGTTTGCCCGTTTCGGCCGGTTGGGGGCGGGTGTGTGTCTGCTCGCCTGTGCTGACGTGGCGTTACGATGGGGGTCCCTCTACCCCCAGTCGTCCGGGCTCAGTCTGTGGGACTAGAGTTCTCTGTGCGGGCTGGTTACCCGGAGATTGCCCTGGCTTGTGAACTGCTCTCTGTCCCTGTGTTTGCGATTTATGGGGTAGAGTTGGTAACGGCCCGTAGGGCCATTGTGAAGTTTGCAGAGGAGGCGGCGTATCGCGATTTTCTCCGGCGATACGAGGGGCGGACACTGCCCCTGCCGGATGGTGCGGGCACTGTCACCCTCTCGGATAGAAGTGGTGCACTTACTTACATCAGTGTGCATGGGGCTCCCTTGGAGTTTCCAGAGGCTCTGCTACGGCGGTATTTCGGGCGGTTTGGCGCAGTTGTTAGTGTGAGAGTGAACGTGGTGTCTTCTAGTCCTCTTAAGGGTGTGAGGTCTAACATTCGCACCCTGGGCATGAGACTCCGGGCGGATATTCCGTCCTCTGTGCGCCTTATGGGGTTCAACGTTCGGGTGTTTTACGCCCGTCAGCCGCGGACGTGTTATCGTTGTGGTCTTTTGGGCCATCAGGCTGCTGACTGTTCTGCGCCTCCTGTTGAACCAGTGAACCTCTTCAGTGAGGAGGATTTCCCGCCCCTTCCTGTGGGGGATGATTCGGTGGGTATGGACGTCTCTTCGGCTGAGGAGGTGCCCTCTGTAGCAGCTGTTGCTCCGCCTGTTGCGCCCCCTGTTGTTGCCGCATCTCCTCCGGAGGTTGGGTCCTCGCCTAGTGCTCCAGCTGGTGTCCCTGAGCCTCTTCCGCCTGCCGTTTGCTCGGTCCCCTCGTCTTCCAGTTCTTCCTCTGCTGTGTCTGTCCCGGTCCCTGCACCCTCGCCGTCTGTCCCGGCTGTGCTGGGAGCTGAGGTGGATCCGGAATTCCCTCCTGTGCCTGGCCTGGTGCCCCGTGTGGTTGAGGAGGCTGCCGTGCTGCGGCGTGCGTCGGTTCGCTCGGTTGGTGCTGCGCGGGTCGCTGAGTCTGCCTCCGGGTCTGATGATGTGCGGCCCGAGCCTAAGCGTTCCCGGCGTTCTTCTGTGTGGGCTGATGTTGGCGACTTCGACGAGTGTCGTCCTTCCGTTGACGGTGGCGTGGCTCCGGATGTGGTGCACACTACGGTGGTGGCGGAGGTACACTTGCCTGAGGATGCCGGTGCCGGCGTTTCGGCCTCAACCTCTGGTCCGGTGTCCGAGGGTCCTGCGTCGGATGGCTCCGGTTCTTCGTGGGCGGTGGTTCCCCCTGCTGTAGTTGGTGGTGAGCGGGGTGGCCTGGTGGTGATGTTGAGAAAGGATGCTCGCTCTGGATGTTCTGTGGCCCCTTCCTCGTTACCCGTTTCCTCAGCAGCGGTCTTGCCGCCTCTTCCGTTTCCTGCAGTCCCTTCCGTGTCTCCTGCGGTATCCGTGGAAGTGCTGTCGTCTCAGCGTCCGACACCTGCTCCGATGGCGAAGGCGTGGCAGGCTCGGCGTCCCTCGTCCGCTTCTCCGGTGTCATCTGCTTCCTCGAAGGGCGTGGTTGGCGCTCCCCAGCCTCGTTATGCGACTTGCGTCAGTGACCTTAGGCTTTGGCCGATGCCGCCAGATATAGATGTTCCCGAGTTTATGATACCCGCTCGAGCGCGGGGGATCAAAAACCCTACCGACCTTGAAGATCTCGTCTGGGAAGCTTACAAGTCGAAATATCCTCGTGAGCAGTTCCCGGAGAAGTACATTTCTTACGAGGTTCCTCGCAAGTGATTTCTATGTATTTTGTGTTGCCTGGTTGTGGGTGGGTGGGGTGGGTATTGTTTCCCGGTTCCTGCGTGCTCCGGTTTGTTTTGGGTTTTTTTTTTTTGTATGGCTCGTGGGGGGGTGTGCGGATCCTATGCGTTAGTGTGTTCGGTTATGGATGTCGTGTGCACTTGTTTTTCATATTGTGTGCCCTTCAGGCTGTTGGCGTGTGCTCTTTCTGTTTTGCCTTCCGTTTGTTATGGCGGATCTGTTTTCTTTATTGTTATTGTCCTTATTCTTGTATGTTTCTCGCCTCTCTGTATGTATTTGAGGTGTTAGCAGGCTTGTTTTGTGTGCATTTTGTCCTGGGGTTTTCCCTTATGTTTGTTTTACACTGTGTTACTAATTGTGTATTGTTTGTATATGCATTTTTTTGTGGTCAGCCCTTCTGGCTGGTCTTCTATTGATTTGTTCCTTTGTCCTTGTACATATGTGTGCTTTGTACTTTGTTCTATGTTATATTTGTTCTGTTTTTCTTGTACGTTCTACGCATGCTTGCATGTAAAAATAAAAAAAAAAAAAAAAAAATAAAAAAAAAAAAAAAATGTACATAATTGTAGTGTCACAAAGCCTAGTGTGTCATTACTGTGGTTGCAGTAATTGGTTATTACAACTGGGCTGTAGTAAGGTGTTTGGCCGGTTTCTAATATAGTGAAATTAGAACACTGTGTATGTGTCATTGCAACGGGGTTGTAAACTGTTGGGCCGTGATTGTTAATAGTGTTATTGATCGATCACCGAGTTTGTTATTGTAGTTCAGTAAATTGTATGGGCCGTGCTCTAGTGGTTTAGAGCACCGTGGGTGTTATTTACCGGTGTTCTGTAGTAACTGTAAATTGCAACCGGATTGTAATAGTTTAAATCACCGTGTGTTGTGATTTATTGTGTCGTGGGTGAACTCCTCATTGGGACGAGTACTTGGTGTTATTTTTCCTGTATATTTGGTTGTCATCGAAGTCCAGTATTCAGTGAACGTTGATTGAGAGGCAATTAATGTAACCAAGGGAACACCCATTGCTTATGGAGAAATTGTTCTAAGACAATTTGAGTAACGTAAGGTACGTTTGGGTTAATTATTTTTTAAGGAACAGCTGTTTTGGTTGGTCAGGGAGCCTAGCCAAGCGGCCACTTCAGGAGAAGTCAGACAGGTTGTAGGAATTCCAGGAGGGGTGAAGTCTTGCATTTTAAGTACTGTCTGTTGAATATTATCTGACAGTTGGACAGGTAATAAGGGCTCAAGGAAGTCAAGGAAATTAACTCTGATCAGGGTTGATCGACTTACACGAAGGCTCCAATGTTTCATTAACGTAACGTTTGTTATTAATATCTGTCAGTGGACAGGTAATTTGACTGACTCTTGGATGAGTGACATCTTTGTAAAGTAACGTAGACGTGGTTATTACCTATCGGTCTATGGGATTGCACTAGTCACCTGAGTTCCTTGGGGTATGGATGGCCCCACAGGGAATTCATGTCATTGATGTCATATTGCTGAGCCAGTGTCAAAGGTGACGTATTTGTGTATTATATTAATTAAGTATTGATCTTCGGGATAGTAACTAATTGGTCGAGGGTAGTCAAGGGTGATTGCCGTTCTCTTAGCACTTTGGCATAGAATTTGTAGAAAACTATCGAGGTACGATAGTAACCGATAACGTTACTCGTACTGGGATTAATCAGCTGTCGTAGTACAAGGATTAATGGAGATTACTCACTGAATGCTCGGCGTGTAGAATGTTAGTGTAATTCTGAGTTACTAGTGACAGTTGTACAGTTTGAATTGTTTGTGGGAGACAAGATTAAGTTAACGTAAGTGTTACTTTAATATTAACGAAATAAATTAGTCATTGATTGTTGATCGTCCGAGGGAGAGAGTATTAACGTAAGAATTGAATTGAGGAGAGTTGCTGGAGTTGCCAGTAACCCCATTAGTCATTGTCATGTTATTGATAAGCTACTAGTTTCAGTGCATTGCAACTGGCATTGTAGTGGAGGGCAGCAAGAAGCGTAGAGTAACTGGAGGAGGTTACTAGAGGCGTGTCTCCTAACCTACCTTTTTGTTGTTGCATAGTGCTTACAGATTAGTATGTTTTGCTTGATTGCATCATCTATGAACACTCAGTATGTTCAAGTTAGTTCATTTATCCATCACTCATGGCTGGTGTCTAGCTGTCAGTAAAGGTGTCCCTGGAAGGATTTCGAGTAACGTTAGTGATATTTCTTTCGTTGTTGTAGTAGTTAGTACTTTGTTGAATATATTGTATTGTTATATTGAACATTTTTCGTCTTTTCGTACACCACACACACATTTTATTGCTCTATATGTGTTCTGCCACGTTGCCTGAAATTATTATTGCTATTCATTTTGAGACTGCCTTTGAGAATTGGGCTGAATTCATAGCACCGCACAACAAATTAAATGTTGTGAGAACCCATGACGTACTCGGTAGATTCGGTCCGGCGATTTGCGAAGGTCGACGGCTAAATGAAGGGGATTTTAAGCTTTTGAGGTCTCGGTGTTTGCACGCGCCTAGTCAATTGTTCTATAGTCTCTAGAGTGAGGAATGAGCTGCTTACTACACTTAGCGTGTTAGCTAATCACATCCTTCCTCAGGAGACCCATCTAGACTTTCAGTTTAAAGTCGACGGATGTAATACTAGAATATGAAGACACTGGAATAGGAATAAATTAAAATATTCATGTGATAGTGAGACTGGTGTGGTGGTGGTGGTGGTAGTGATGGTGAGACAAGTGTGGTGGTGGTGGTGGTAGTGATGGTGAGACCAGTGTGAGGGTGTTGGTGGTATTGACGGTGTGACAAGGGTGGTCGTGTTGGTACTCACCTAGTTGTACTCACCTAATTGTGCTTGCGGGGGTTGAGCTTTGGCTCTTTGGTCCAGCCTCTCAACTGTCAATCAACTGATGTACAGATTCCTGAGCCTACTGGGCTCTATCATATCTACATTTGAAACTGTGTATGGAGTCAGCCTTCACCACATCACTTCCTAGTGCATTCCATTTATTTACTACTCTGACACTGAAAAAAAATTTCTAACGTCTCTGTGGCTCATCTGGGTACTAAGTTTCCACTTGTGTCCCCTTGTTCGTGTCCCATCCGAGCTGAAGAGTTTGTCTTTTTCCACCCTTATCCACCCACCCGGGAGCCGGTCGGCCGAGCGGACAGCACGCTGGACTTGTGATCCTGTGGTCCTGGGTTCGATCCCAGGCGCCGGCGAGAAACAATGGGTAAGAGTTTCTTTCATCCTATGCCCCTGTTACCTAACAGTAAAATAGGTACCTGGGTGTTAGTCAGCTGTCACGGGCTGCTTCCTGGGGGTGGAGGCCTGGTCGAGGACCGGGCCGCGGGGACACTAAAGCTCCGAAATCATCTCAAGATAACCTCAAGAAGATAACCCTGTCAATTCCCCTGAGAATTTTGTAGGTGGTTATCATGTCTCCCCTTACTCTACTGTTTTCCAGGGATGTGAAGTTCAGCTCCTTTACCCTTTCCTCGTAGCTCATTCCTCTCAGTTCCGGGACGAGCCTGGTGGCATACCGCTGAATCTTCTCTAACTTTGTCTTGTGTTTAACTGGGTATGGACTCCAGGCTGGAGCTGCATACTCCAGGATTGGTCTTACATAAGTGGTATACAGGGTCCTGAACGATTCCTTACACAAGTTTCTAAAGGCAATTCTTATGTTGGCCAGTCTAGCATATGCCGCTGATGATATTCTTTTGATGTGGGCCTCTGGGGACAGGTTCGGTGTGATATCAACCCCCAGATTTTTCTCTCTATTTGACTCTTGCAGGATTTCACCTTCCAGATGATACCTTGTGTTCAGCCTCCTGCTCCCGTCGCCTAATTTCATTACCTTACACTGTCCTGAGTTGAACTTTAGCAGCCATTTTCTAGACCATTCCTCCAGTTTGTCCAGGTCATCCAGTAGTCTCTATCTATCTTCATCCGTCTTGATTCTTCTCATAATTTTTGCATCATCAGCAAACATTGAGAGGAATGAGCCTATACCCTCCGGAAGATCGTTTACATATATTAGAAACAGGATGGGTCCAAGTACTGAGCCCTGTGGGACTCCGCTGGTGACATCTCGCCACTCCGATGTCTCCCCCCTCACCGTTACTCGCTGGTGGTAGTGACAGTGAGACAATTGTGGTGGTGAATGGTGGTATTGACGGTGAAAAATGTGTGGTAGTGGTAGTGACATTGAGACAGGTGTAATGGGTGGTGGTAATGACGGTGAAACAAGTGTGGTGGTGGTGATGGTAGTGACGGGGAGACAATAGTGGTCGTAGTGACGGTGAGACAAGAGTGGTGTTAGTGGTATTGACGGGGAGAGAAATGTGGTGGTAGGTAGTGGTAGTGACGGTGAAATAAGAGTGGTGTTGGTGGTATTGACAGGGAGATAAATGTGGTGGTAGTGACTAAGACAAGTGTGGTGGTGGTAGTAGTGACAGGGAGACAAGTGTGGTGATAGTGACAGTGACAAGTGTGGTGGTGGGTGGTGGTTGTGACGGTGAGACATGTGTGGCGGTAGTGGAAGTGACGGTGAGACAGGTGTGGAGGTGGTGGTAGTGACGGTGAGACAGGTGTGGTGGTGGTAGTGACGGTGAGACAGGTGTGGTGGTGGTAGTGACGGTGAGACAGGTGTGGAGGTGGTGGTAGTGACGGTGAGACAGGTGTGGTGGTGGTAGTGACGGTGAGACAGGTGTGGTGGTGGTAGTAACGGTGAGACAGGTGTGGTGGTGGTAGTGACGGTGAGACAGGTGTGGTGGTGGTAGTGACGGTGAGACAGGTGTGATGGTGGTAGTGACGGTGAGACAGGTGTGGTGGTGGTAGTGACGGTGAGACAAGTGTGGTGTGTTATGGATCACAGTCAGTGCCCCCATAATAATATGTTATGAGCAATGCTGTTATGAGTCACGGTCCCCATTTCAATGTTAAAAGACACGGACAAGAACCTCCACTTAATTGTTAAGAGAGAGTAACCTTCAGCATCACTGGAACACATAGCCTGGCCAATTATATTTATCTAGGTTCTAGGGGAGTGAAAGGCTAGCAACAAATATTAAAGTTTACTGGCATTAATATTTCAATCCACATAACATTAAAAAATAATACATTCTACTGATACCACACACTATTACTTTATATCCAGCTTCTCATCAGCTGGCAATGATACATCAAATACAGGTCTGGAAACTGCATCAATCAACACTAGCTGACACCAGGAACTTTGCCTGGCGCAGTGGACAGAGCACCATGGCATTACTTAAGTTCTTCAGAATTTCACCTCAGAAAGACATAAAACCTCTACCACCTTGTATACATGTTGAATAACAGTAGAAATGATCCATGTTTATACATACTGTTGCATGATACTAAATCTAACAGGCACTAGATTTATGCCCCCAAATAACGTCACAAATCTCTGACTAGAACGCTACACATGAGCTGGTTTGGGCAAGTCAAGGAGTAATGGCGCCGAGAGCCAGCTTGTCCGTGGGGGGACACTATCCAAACTCCCTAGGTCAACTGACCCTCAACTTTCAACTCTCTCTTGCTCATTTACAGACATAACTCACTCATGAACTTCTAATTTAATATACGGCAAAGTAAAGAGTATAAGGCACAGCCTTACATAATAAGAATTCAATACATTAGAGAATTTATCAGGATATAAAAATATATACACAAAGATTTCATATTGATAAGACATGGTAACGCTGGCGCAAGTCGGTACATCACAGGGGGGTGGGGGGGGGAGGAAGTGGGGTTAGGGAGAATTCAATGGCCAACTGTTTATACCAATGTATACATGAATATAAAGTGAAGTAGATATATAAAACCTGTGTATCAAAAGCTTGTCTAGGTGGAAAGAATTTCTCAGTGCCATAATTTCTTTAAATGTCATGACAAGAGGACAATGCAAGGTACAACACTAAAATGGAAACTACGCAGTATACATGTGAGTAATACATCCGAGACCTAAATGTATATATTCTTTATCATGGTCCACATTATGTTACCTATACAGCACTTATGTAGCATTACATACAATAAGCATACAAGGATGTTTTTCAGACTTCATGACATTAGGCTACTGCTATAACTATACTTCTAAATATATATCCACAATTACATGGCATACATCTTTGATACTGAAATAGAATGTACTTAGTTGTGTATCCATACATTGACAATACATAAAGTTATAGTAATATATTATCACAAAAGATTAGATACTACTTACAATATTCGTGATACGAGGCTATCAGCCAAGATATCACTGTATAGTTTGAGCACATCATACACCACTCTCAGTATGATCATACTAGTGTATACGTGGTCATAACATCCCTCCATCGCAATAAATGAGTACAATGTGAGACACAGTGTACACATTCTTACAGACATGGACCGCAAAAACACACATCATGAATAATACATATATATTCACAATAATCTACACGAGCTGCACAAATATACGGTGCAAGCACAAATACCGCATCAACTACTACAGTATACAGAATATATATATAATATATATAATATGAATATAACATCATCAAGTTTTAAATCAATTACATGTAACTCAGCACTTACTAGTAATTATTATCATTATCTCATGATGGTAAATTAGGAAATTTTAGGGTGGGTCTTCAACATAGGTTTTCTCAGGGAAACGTTTAGACAATGCATCAGCCAGAACATTTAACTTTCCAGGAATATGATGAATATGGAGATTGAATTCCTGCAGATACAAAGACCACCTCAAAATTTTTTGATTATGGATTTTCGTTCCGTCAATAAATATTAAAGAATTATGGTCAGTATATACATCAACCTTATGTCCATGTAAATATACTTCAAACTTCTTGCATGCCAACACAAGAGCATAAGCCTCCTTCTCAACAACAGAGTAATTTCTCTCTGTACTAGGGAACTTTCTCGAAAAATAGTATACAGGATGCTCAACATTATCACATCCAATCTGGAGTAGGACAGCACCTGCACCCAAATCAGAAGCATCGATATACATGATAAAAGACTTAGTAAAATCAGGACTAGCGTGGACTGGGGATGAAGATTAGATACCTTTTAAACCATCAAAGGCTTCTTGACACTGGGGAGTCCACTTAAATTTAGTTCTCTGCTGCAACAAATCAGTCAGAGGTGAAGCTACCATAGAAAAGTTCTTACAGTACCTACGGTAATAGACACACATCCCAAAAAATCGTTGAACTTGTTTTTTTGTTAGTCAAGATAGGATAATTAACAATGACATTTATTTTATCAGATAAAGGCATGATACATTGAGACCTTGACCAACCTCGTGCCTTAGATAAACAATTGTACCTCTAGTAAAGTTACACTTCTTAAGGTTAACAGTAAGATTGGCTTCTTGCAACTTAGCAAACAACAAATTTAAACCCTGTAAATGGTCTTGCCAAGAATCACTAAACAAACCAGTATCATCTAAATAAGGACGGAAATTGGGAATATCCTGCAACAACAAATTCATTAATCTCTGGAAAGTTGCTGAGGCATTCTTAAGACCAAAAGGCACAACGTTAAACTGAAAACAACCATCAGGTGTTACAAAAGCTGAATACTCACTGGCTCGACTTGTCAAAGGCACTTGATGATAACCTTTGGACAAATCGAGTTTAAATATTGATTGACAGCGACCAATCTGGTCGACACAGTCATCAAGCAATGGCAATGGGAAAGTGTCTACTTCAGTTTAACCGCCTGTAATCAGTACACAAACGCCAACTCCCATCCGGTTTAGGAACTAACAAACATGGTGAACTCCAGGAACTCTGGCTAGGTGTAACTAGACCATTTTCCAGGAGAAACTCCACTTCCCTCCTAATAATATCTCTCTTCTCTGGAGATACTCTATACGGATGCATAAGAATAGGGGTGGTGTCTGTGAGCTGAATATCATGGCTCAAAACAGAGGTCTGGGTAGGAACTTCTCCAAACAGATTAGAATACTGGTGTAGTAACACTCTCAAGTCTCCCTGTTTAACCTCATCCAAGTGTCCCATAATCTCCTCAAAACTAGAATTTCAAAAGGTATGATTAGACAAGTCATCATATATATGGTTCTCAGGGGTGACTGTGTCCTGTACCACACATGACACTACTACCATAACCTTGGAAGGGTCCTACAGACTTTTAATTTTATAAGTTAACTCAGATCGTCTGCAAACAACTTCAAACGGACCTTCAAAATGATGAACTAAAGCACCTTCCACTCTGGACTTTAAAACAAGAACAAGATCACCTGGCTGAAAACATCTCAGCTTTACTCTGACCTGCTTGTTATGGTGTTGTTTCAGCTTCAACTGCGACTTCTTCAGGTGCTCACTTGCCACGTTTTGGTACTTCTTCAACTTCGACTGGATCTCACTCAACAGACAACTTCCATCAGGGAGAGAGACGTTTCCCAACAGCCTTTCACTCAGCAATTGGATAGGGGCTCTGACTTGGTGTACGAGAACTAATTGGAAAGGAGAACACCCTAAGGAATGTTGTAAAATATTTCGAGCTGCAAACAAGATAAAAGGTAAGTCTTCATCCCCATTACGTCTAGAGTCTTCACCAACAGTTTGTAACATCTGCTTCATAGTCTGGTGAAATCTCTCCAAGACACCTTGACTCTGTGGATGATAAGTACTCACCTAGTTGTGCTTGCGGGGGTTGAGCTCTGGCTCTTTGGTCCCGCCTCTCAACTGTCAATCAACAGGTGTACAGGTTCCTGAGCCTATTGGGCTCTATCATATCTACACTTGAAACTGTGTATGGAGTCAGCCTCCACCACATCACTTCCTAATGCATTCCATTTGTCAACCATTCTGACACTAAAAAAGTTCTTTCTAATATCTCTGTGGCTCATTTGGGCACTCAGTTTCAACCTGTGTCCCCTAGTGCGTGTGCCCCTTGTGTTAAGAAGGAACGACGAGAATACGACTTCACTCACTATACTGAATGGATTTCTTCAAGGATTTAAACACATGTTGTCACTGGGCGTGAACTACGAGGTAGACTGAGGGAGTAAGGAGCTATCACATCCTTTTTATTCATTGAGGACAATCTAGTGGCCAGCGACGAAGAGCTCAGGTCTCGAAGCTCCGGCGAGTATTATGTTATCCGATACTGTATATAATATTTGGCCCAATGGACTTCAGGGAGCCATTGAGTTAACACACCATAACGCCAACACCAATATTTATGTGAAATGTCATTACTTACTTGATCAATGAGAGGGACCCCTCATCAGAGTATTCCGAGGAGGAATCTTCAGATGAATCTTCAGATGATTCTTCAGATGATTCTTCAGATGAATCTTCAGATGAATCTTCAGATGAATCTTCATCGTCTCGGTTCACCATTCCAAACCTACTTCTGATGGCATTTTTCTTTCTTTTCTTGAAGGGTGTGTTAAGATCATTATCATCTGATGATGTCTTTTTGATGTTGGTGTTTTTTTTGGGGGGGAAAGGTCTGGGGTAGATTGAGTTAAGGGAAACTCATTTGGGTCGATTTTGTTCAGAGTGAACAATGACATGCTAATTTTGGGAAGGGAACTATCCATACGGATACCATTCCATATGTTTAATATGTGAAGGGGATCGAGGTCTTTGCCACATATGACAAGCTCACCTTGTACAATGGAGGACATTTACTCATTAAAACGTTTGGAGTTAGTAGAATTAAAAAAGGGAATGGGACTGGACTCAGCATAAAGACGTACACCCAGACAGGCACCGGCTCTATCAACGAGACGAATTGAGTCTTGTCTGATCTCTCTGTTGGTGTGAAGCTCTTTATATAAAAATGGTCCAAGTTGTTATTTTTGGGGCCTCAGAATACCACCGGATGTACACACATACACAGACACATACACACACACACACTCAATAATATTTTTATTATGGCTTTTAATTTAACCAAGCTGTAGAAAGAGACCAATATATATAAAAACAATTACTTATGCCTAGTGTATAAAAAGAATAAAGTTGCTTCTTGAAGAGAAAGAGGAACAGACTGACAATTAAAAATATCAAAGCTAAACATAAAATTAATATATCCCTTTTAGAATTTGAAATTAAATTTTCTACTTCTTGTAATTCCAAATCTGCAGTTTGAATGGGATAATGTTTATATTTAGCTTCATTAATGATATAATTACTCATATCTATCACTTTAGAATCTCTATCATAGGTTTTAGAATTAATCTTGTGAGTAATTGCTTGACCAAGGCTGTTTACATCAAACTGACTAAGCAGGCTTAAAATCATCTTGTTCTCTTCTAAAGAATTTGTGGTAGTTCCATCCATACCAATTATGTTTATACATTGGGGATAAATGCGTATTATTTCATTTATGGCAGATAAATATATCATATCTGGTGTTATTTTGTGGTGTGGTTATAGACTGTGGAGGCCCCAATTTAATATATTGTCCAAAGTTTATATCTTGTTCTAACAATTGATTAATTATTTTATGGCGAAGGTTTTCTAATGCAGCATGAGTTATTTCATTATTGTACCCACCAATATTACCTATTGATAAATATAATTCTAATGGTAACAACACTAATCCCACAGATAAAACAAGGGATAAAGACGAAGATAAAACGGATAAAAGCCGTATTGAAAATTGAATGCTCATTTCAACCATAGATGATCGAATGATCATCGCCAAAAGTTGAATAATCATTTGTTGAGATGAAGCTTCTACCATAATTACAGATAATAATTCTTGAAGAGCATCATGAAGAATGTTTTCGGAGAAATATTTTAACAGTCTTGAAATTATCTTAGGCACTCGAGTTGTAACTTCAATTTCGGTTATAGTAATAGCCTCATCTTTTATTAATGATAATAAATCGGAAAACTCAGATTCTAAACGTGTTATTATAACATCTATGAAATTAGTAGTTGTAGTAGTATACTGTTCAATAAATGATACATTTTCGGAGGATACTACTATATCCGCTTCGTCAACAAATTGTTCTTTTTCGAGTATTGACTGTGGAACAACTGTTTCAATATAACCTCTGTCAACATCCATATAATTTTGTTTGTTCAATTTATCCATAAGAATCATACTCATTCCTGATGTTGGATTAAGTAAGTCCACTAATTCACCATCGGTTAATTGGTTGATAACTTGATTGCCAAATATAAAACCTAATATCTGGCGGTGGACATGACTATGGCATTGATCTGACTGGCTATCGTAGTATTTATGAAAGAATTTACAATAGATTGAGTTAAAGTTTATATTCTGTTGCTGAATATTCCATGTCAATGGTGGAGCATCGATTAAGCCAGCAACAGCTTTTCTCAGTTGATATGTATTTGTATTCTTGGCATAGGCAATGGGGTTCTTTTGATAAGATTGTAAATCGTTTTCATTAGAAGGACTCCATCGACTTGAAGGTCTTAGAGCCAATGTTTTAAGTGCAGACAACTGTACACCACAATAATTTTCGTTAGATTCTTTGACATTAATCGACCAAGTTTCAACGGGAATAGGTTTCGAGAAATAATGATTGTCTGTTTCTGTATTGTTTAGAATAGATTTTAAATCATTACCAAATCTTTCTTGAAGAAATTCAAGGACCTCATTATGAACAGCATAACATGCTTCACTACAGGCATATTCACGTTCGTTTATTAAAATAGCTGATCCAGATCCGGGCTGACAAGCAGTTTTTACATCATAATAACATTTTAGCATGTTACAACCTAGCGTTGTGAATTTAACTTCAAAGTCGTTAGGATTTTCATCTAAGAAAGCTTTGGGGAAATTGGGAGGAATATTTTTCCATGGTATATTCTTAATGATAATATTTTTAAAATACTTACTTCCATTTCTTTGTTGAAGAATCTCCATTGTTTTTCGTTGTGATATACGATGTACTATGTAAGTTGCAATTGCAATATCAGAGACAGTAACAGTTTTCATTACGAAAATGTTAAGAGTATTTATTTATTTTTTTAATATTGATCAATATAATAAAGAAATTTGAGAATTCATTTACCAGAATACTGAGAGGAATCATGGTGGAAGCTGGAGTAAATGGTGATGCTGAAAGTTGGAATAGTGGTGGTGGTTGTGAAGAATATGGGTGTCATCGAAATGATTATTATTATCAACCAACCATTCCACAAATACCATTACAAACAACTCAATATATGATTGTACCTTATTATATGACTTCAGTGCCACATTCAATTTATGTAATTCCACCTTCTTCATGTTACGTTTATGATTTTCCTTCAAAATATTTTTATCAATTAGCTCCACCACCACCACCACCACCACCACCACCACCACCACCACCGCCACCACCACTACCACCACCACCACCACCACCACAACCACCGCTACCACAATCATCAGAAATTTATTCCCATTACAGTGTTGAAGTTCAATATAAAATTTCCTTTTTAGAAAAGGAAAAAGAAAATTTAAAATCATGGAAAATTTTACGAAATATTGA
>NC_091227.1:3501134-3548634 GCF_040958095.1 Procambarus clarkii | reverse complement strand
CACTGAAAGTGAAAAATCCTGATCATCCTCTTCATATAAAATATTTTGATTATGAATTTGCGTGAAAAATCTTTCATACCAGACAAATTTATTATCAGCTGTTAGTCCTGACATGTCATAAATTTTATGATATATTAATTGACTTCTGCTAAGATTGTTTGGATAAGTAAAAGTAATATGAGAATCATCGATATTATTATTATAATATAATTTATCAGCTATAAATAATTGTCTTGCTAGATTAAATCTCAGGGGAAAATAATATAATCCAGGGGTTTTTTTAATGTTAAACTTCTCATTATTTATATGTTCGATTTGTATGTTAATTGAAAGTTTATCCTTTTTATTCATCTTTTTTTTATACAAAAACATACACACACACTTACACACACACACAAAGACACAAAGACACACACACACACACACAAAGACACAAACACTTACACACACAAAGACACACACACACACTTACACACACAAAGACACACACACATACACACACAAAGACACACACACATACACACAAAGACACACACACATACACACACAAAGACACACACACATACACACAAAGACACCAAGACACACACCCACACACACACAAAGACACACAAAGACACACACCCACACACACACAAAGACACAAAGACACACACACTTACACACACAAAGACACACACACTTACACACACAAAGACACACACACACACAAAGACACACAAAGACACACACCCACACACACACAAAGACACACAAAGACACACACCCACACACACACAAAGACACACACACACACACACACACACACACACACAAAGACACACACCCACACACACACAAAGACACACAAAGACACACACCCACACACACACAAAGACACACACACTTACACACACAAAGACACACTTACACACACAAAGACACACAAAGACACCAAGACACACACACTTACACACACAAAGACACACACACACGCACACGCAGACACACACACACACACACACACACAAAGACACACAAAGACACACACACACACACAAAGACACACACACTTACACACACCAAGACACACACACACACAAAGACACACAAAGACACCAAGACACACACACACACAAAGACACACACAAAGACACACACACACGCACACGC
This sequence comes from Procambarus clarkii, assembly GCF_040958095.1. Lineage (NCBI taxonomy): Eukaryota > Metazoa > Arthropoda > Malacostraca > Decapoda > Cambaridae > Procambarus > Procambarus clarkii. The sequence continues at coordinate 3,547,482 of NC_091227.1, read as the reverse complement.
AGACACACACACACACACACACAAAGACACAAAGACACAAAGACACACACACACTTAAACACACATAAAGACACACACACAACGACGCACACACACACACTTACACACACACACACACACTTACACACACATAAAGACACACACACACACACAAAGACACACACACACACACACACACAAAGACACACACAAAGACACAAAGACACACACAAAGACACAAAGACACACACACAAAAAGACACACACACACAAAGACACACACACACAGACACAAAGACACACACAAAGACACACACACACACAAAAACACAAAGACACACACACACAAAGACACAAAGACACACACACACAAAGACACACACACACACACACACACACACACACACAAAGACACAAAGACACACACACACAAAGACACAAAGACACACACACAAAGACACACACACACACACACACACACACAAAGACACAAAGACACACACACACACACACACACACACACACACACACAGACACAGGAATCCCAAAAGTTCACCAAAACTCTTATTATACTCACTTTACATTTTTTTTCTTAAACTAGTTGGGAGAGGTACAGTCTTTGATATGATTGGGAACGGCATTCAACATTTTAAGACCCTTGATTTGAAGAGCAGCATTTCTGGTTTGATTAAGTTGAACTCTTGGGAACCGAATGATATCTAGGGGCAGTGTAACAGCACATCATTCTTTTTTTTTTTTTTTTTAGATATGGTATCTCATCCATAAAAAATATTTTGTGGAAAAAAAGGGGGTTGACCACCAGCCTGTGGTCAGTGGGGACCCTGTGGTGGACCATAAGCCGGTGGTGGACCATTCATTGGCTTATTAGGCAAATCAGATCTTGAATAGTTTCCCAAATAAGACATCAAATTTTATTTATAACTCCAAATTTTGTATTGTTTTTTTTTAATTAAGGCAAAAAAAAAGAAGAGAATCAATTAATTCTTTATGGATTTATATATTTTTCCAAATTTTATTGCAAAATAAAACTTATAAACCTTTCTATATAATATAAAATTTTTGATGTTTAAGTTTTGTTAATTTTATAAACATAATTTTATTTATCATGATATTAAATATATAATATTATTAATTTTATGTATAATTTTTTATTTATATTTAAAATAAAAAAAACAAAATATACATTTTGATTAAAATATTCATAGTTACTTTATAATTTGAGATAAAATTTAAGAAAACTGAAATAATATTTTCCCCTTTATAGTTAAATTCGATATTTTATATAAAAATAAAACAAACAAAAAGTCACTCAAAGTCATTTTATATATTATTTATTTATTTTATAAACATTTATTTTAAATAAAATTAATAAAAAACTGAAAAAATATATATATATATTCTTTTTATTAAACAAATATTTCATCACTACTTTCATAATCACTACTTCCATATTCTTTGTAGTCGTTACTTGCCTCTGTATCATAATTATAATCTATATTATCACTATTTTCATCATTAATCCATTTGAAGAACGAACAATACATGCCAACTTCAAAATCCCTAAATACAAAATAATAATAATGACTTACAAATGCTAATAACATTATGGGAGTAATAACTTTGCGAATACCAATTTGGATATAATAATATTCATCGAATAATTTAAACCAAGAAGTTGGTAAAATGTTTCCATAAACATCTAAAAATTGTACTTGAATACAACATTTTTCCTGATCATAAAGAATATTCATTGAACCTCGTTCTTTGAAACATCGAAATTTTAAATTTGATATAACAATATGATATTGATTATTTTCCTTATTTGTTATGTTTAAAAAGTATGGTTTATCTCCATATATAAAATGAACTGCATCTTCAATTTTTGATTGTGACATCTCCTTAGGTTTGAAGCTTTTCTTCAGAACAGATAAAATATAATTCCATCGGTAATTTTCATTACAAAAACATTTCCCATATAAATTACATAAGGGATACTCATCATCACTTAATGCACAATAGAGATAGTAGGCAGCCGTTGCTACAAAATTATTACTTTTGCTTATACTCTGAAACAACTCACGTCCTGTATTATCAAAATATTGAACTGAAGGAGGATTGTTTGAAACAATTTTTAGCGATCCAGTATGGTAAGACGAAGGTATACCATCTCCTATTATTTCTTTCTTACATCCATTACAAAATTTCACGTTTAAGATTCTCAAAACCATAACGGACTCTTCCGGTGTTGTTGTGTGTACTGACAAAGACCATATCGGATGTTTTAAATTGTCTCTCCCATATATTCTTTCAAGAAAAGTGGTTACATTTCCTACTGTAAAAAAGGAAAATTTGAATTTTTGTTTAGTCATTTGTTCAAAATAATCCATTCGAAAATTTGTATTACAGAGACATTTAATGCCATAATTTTCAAAACAAGTTGTAACGTTATCATATAACATTATTTTTTCTGTGAGGATTTGTATTTTGAAGACATATATTCTTCCACTAGCTGAGTAATTTTATGAGTGTTGGATACAACTCGTAATATCCGTTTATGTAATGGCTCATCTTTTTTAATATCAGGGAAAAAGAAAATTGGAATATTAATAAATAAAATGTTAATTTTACCACTCCCACTCCCATTTTCTAAGAACTGTGCAACATTATTTATATTAGGAGAGTAATCACAGACTGAATGGGAATCCAATTTCATAATAAATTTCCTTTTCAATTTTATGAGTAAGTATTGTACAAATAATTGTAAGTCTTCTACACTATTATTTTCAAAGGTAACATCATCATCATTCTTATCAACATTATTAATATTATGATGATGATAGTTGGTTAGAACAATTGTTCCTAAAGGTAAAGCAGGAGGATAAAAGTGTAATTTTTTGAAATAAGATAATGGGATTTCTATACTACCATCAGAGTTACATGCAAACATTATTTAGTTTTGTTTTTAATATTGAGTGAATTCATAAATCGATTAAAAAAAATTTCGGTATTTTCGTAATCAATCAAATCAGTCTTGGATACAAATTTTGCCTTTAAAATTACCTTTGCACATCCACGTTCAATATCTTCAAAATTTGAACATGGATATGTTCCTTTATGTATTTCAATATTATTTTTATCAATCTTACACTTCATCCAAATAGATAATTCTTGTTTTTCCTCATCAAAATGGGGATCCGGACACGCCGTACACGGAAAATGTTTATTGTCATGTAAGTTAGTATACATAGGACCGCAGTTACATAGACCATTAGAATAACCTGGAGCTGTAATTACACCAGATGGTAAATGTACCAGACAAGGATCGCGGAAACAGGCTGAACGTGAGATATCTGGATTAGAAATATATCCAGGGGAACATCGACATATATATTTTTCTTGTTCTTTTAATGGTATAAAAAAGTCTTGGGGGGTCATTTGAGTAAGGTCCACTACTTCATCCTGCCCATTGGTAATTTTAACCAAAGTTCCTCCTGGTTCACATGCAGTTAATCTATTTGTAGTTGCGTTATAAAGACCTGGTAGGTAGGATTTACACTTCCATCGATCTTCTTCAAATGAATACTGTAGAAAACCCCATACTGGGTCACAGAATTTTTCTTCGGGTTGTTTCCAAAGACAGTATGTGCATCCTGGTTTGAGGATTCCACCTCCATAATAATATTTTATATTGCTAGTAGAAGATGATATAGGTATTGCGACCTTTTCTAAATAACGTCCACATTTACGGCCCCCAAGTTTTTGACAAATTTGATTGTCATGTGACTGAGAACTATCTACTTTTAAAATCATTCCCTTACATTTATTGATTTTAATGTCATTATTGTTATCATATTCATTATAATTTAGCCAACCTTGTAGATCAATAAATTCGTGTCTTTCTTCAAATGCAATTTCTTCAGCTTCAATTCCCTCTTTAATACTTTGACGTAAAAAACTATGAATGTAAAAACGATCAGTAATATAAAGAAAATTAAAAAATATAAAAAAAAGTACGAAAATTATAACAGGAATTTGAAGAAAATACTGGTATGTCGAAGAAATCATTTTTGGTTTTTATTTAAGAGAAAATTTAGGAGTTTCTCAGTTGAAACACTTTTATTACAATTTGTGGAATAACAGTGAAAATGATGACGATGAATATAAAGTCTACCTGAAGGTGTACGAGATTTACCACGAACTTCATGAAAAGGACAAAAAATATTACATTGCCATTTTTGGTTCATTGCTAAGAGTTCATTATATGGCTCCTTACATAATAATTCAGCACATTTTTGTGTAATTATCTCTGAGTTTTTTTTTTAAAATTGTTTAATTTTTGGTTGATGCAGCGATCGTTTTAAAACCAACCTAGGACGACTAATTACATTTCCTCCTCCTCCTCCTAAATTATTATTATTATTATTATTATTATTATTATTATTATTATTAATAATTATTTCAAAAATATTATTTCTAGTGGATAAGTGTCCCTGTTTAATTTCATTGATACTAGTAAATTCTATTGAAGTCTCAATACATCGATATATGAATGAAACACTCGCCATATTGGTACATGATCCTTATCACTAAACAATAGAGAGAGAGAGAAAAGCTTACAAGATAATATAAAGGATATTGTAGAATCAGAGAACCTATATATGTCAGAAGTAAAATATTTATCGTGCAAATATGATCGGCGCACGACACTGAATTCTGTCAGGCCAACTACAACAGTATTTTCTTCAAATTCTTGTTATCAATTTTCATATTTTTTTTAATATTCTATAATTTTCTTTATATTGCTGATCCTTTGTACATACATAAGTCTTTTAAGAGGGACTGGAAGCTGAATCCTCCTATTATTATTTATTATTGAAACTTGACATAATGGCTGACGAGCCTTATTACCAAAAGAGAGTAAGACAAAAGTTTACAGATATTATAAAGTATATTGAAGAATCAGAGAACTTAATTATAGCTGTACCATCAGAAGTAAAACAATTTGAAGAGCTGTTAAATTCTTGGGTATTATATTTACCTAATCTCCAAAATGTTGTGGTAAAGAGAGGAAATTGTAATAAGTGTTGGTACCAAAGTGAGAATAAAAAAACACTCACTATTTTTAGGTCACCTTTCGAAATAATTATTAAGCAAAATGATATAAAAGTTAGTTCTTCGTTTCTTATGAAAGATGTAATATTATTATTAGTAGAAGCTATTCAAAAAGAAAAGAGAAATATTCATGTATATTGGGATTAATTAATAACAAATATAATAAATTTATATACAGTTTTTATAAACATTAAATTTAATTTAAATTTCAAATAACATTAAGTATTATATCAAATTTGGGAATATAAAAACCATTAACTAATTTCAAATATATTTCATTGGAAAATATTTCACATTCATTATTATAGAATAAATTTAGAATATTGTTATATGTTACATTTGAATTTTTATGTTTATTTATAATATCCCAAACTTTTAAAATATGAAATTCCGTCTTATCAATATATAACGGATCTATTTGTAGATAAAAATCAATTTCTTCAGTATTTTCGAGGAATTCACTCATTTTTTTAATATTTATTAAAAAAGACATGATTATTCAGTACTATTCCAAGAAGTATAACTTCAACTAAATTAATGTGAAACATCAACTTAAACTAAAATTTCAAATGATGATATTAACATTTAGTGATTATTTAAGACACCAGCTAGCTCTAGTAGCCAATGTGATGAACCAATTGGCTTATAATGTCAGGTGTGAATAATTTCCTATAAAATTTTGTAAAAATACACATATATGTCGATTGAAAAATTTGCTTTAAGGTTGTTAGAGAGGTTCAAAACCTCTTTATCCTCATAAGATGGGATAATCTTAAATATTTTGGCTAAGTTAACATTAGGAATAATATATAAAATTCTTTTGAAAATTTAAAAAATATCATGTGATGATCCCAAATATATCCTTACATTAGCAAAAGTAATAGTACTTTGTTTGGCTTGAAACTCAAAGTGCATATCTTTCGTTTCAAAAGGGTCAAAGGTCAAAAAAAAATTACATTTATTTTGACATGGCTTACTCCTTAAAATCCTTTCTTCAGGAGTCCTGAGAACGGTTGGTAGAGTGATACACAGCCTATCAGGTGGTTCCAGTTCCTTAATTGCTTCGCCATATCTCTGGGCATCTTCTTTTCTTATTTTTTTTGTGTGTAGAAAGATAGGTCGACATAAATGACGACGACGAGGGCGGCGTTGAGGAACTTTTGTCATCTACAAACGAAATGAAATAAATAAATAACTAAGTTGTGTGTTTGTTAGTCATTATTTGTTTGGTAATTGAAGGGGCTGGGCCAGGTTAAGTCTTAGAGAATAAGGAGGAGAAGGAGAAGGAGGAGGAGGAGGAGGATGAGGAGGATGGGAAGAAGGAGGAAAAGGACGAGAAGGAGGGGGAGAAGGAGGAGGAGAAGGAGGAGGAGAAGGAGGAGGAGAAGGAGGAGGAGGAAGAGGAGGAGGAAGAGGAGGAGGAGGAGGAGAAGGAGAAGAAGGAGGAGAAGGAGGAGGAGAAGGAGGTGGGGTTTTGGAACTTTTAAAAGTCATAGAAATTGTACTGGAAAATTTATCTAGATAACTAATTGGAGGAGGAGAAGGAGAATGAGAATGAGATGGTGGGTGTGTTGTGGCAAGGAAGGAAGATTGATCTAAAGAAATTAGAGGAGGCGAGTAAGTAGGAGTCCAATTAAAATCTTCATCCGTCATTTTTTTTTCCATATTTTCGGAAAAGGACACGCTTCTTTTCCTTGTATCCTGAATTTCAGAATCTGGATCTATAAAAAAAAATAAAAAATAAATAAATAACCAGCTATGACTAGGAAAATCTTTTGCTCTGATTTTTCATTTTATAGCCACCACATCTGTCCTGAGTTTCGGACAAGGAACTCGGCAGTTATACACTTGAATTGATCCTATGAAGTATGTATGATCATCACCATTCTGTATCGCAAAGACTACAAGCTAATAATATCTTATCTCTGTGAATGGCTTCCAGGGTCACGGCACCTTAAAAACAGAAAAGATTTGCAACTCACCTTTTACTTTACTGGAGAAATCTCTTGCTAAACCCTTAGAGAGGTGATTTATAGTAGGGACCCCATGGTCCATACTGTTGGGTGTAGCAGGGACACACTGATGTGTGTGGAACCTCGAGTCCTTTAATATTTATACCCTGACAGGATGGGACTTTCCCGGATGGAGGCAGGGGGGTGGGGGAATTCCGTTGAGACCACTAGAATTCACAACACCACCCTGACACATCGAAATAATACTCTTACCTTTTAAAAAAATGAATATAATTTCACGAAAGATATTTCTTCTTGTTTTGTTATCAGTACGAGTAATAGTTAGTCACAATCCCCATTTATATACTGAATGTGCAGTCAACGAAAATGGAAAAAGATTGACAATATTTGAAGATTCAATTAAATTTTGGTTTGTAAGAAATAACCTCAATTTTATAATATCTATTTATTACGATAGAAATTTAAATGAATTATTAGGATATAATAATACAGAACAACATAAATGGTTAAATGCAGAGTTAAAATTTGGGAATGTTTCACAACTATTTATATTAAATAAATTTCAATTACCAATGAAAAGACGACTGAATCAAAACACAACAAGTAAATTAATAGGAAGATTTGTAATATTTAGCCATATCAATATTCTTCTAGGTTGCCCTCAAGGCTGGCCATACAGAAAATTATCATCATCAATGAAATATGATTTACAAATTGCTGCCTCAGGTAACGAAGAGGAATATCTTATTCTGACGCCCTTAGCAGATACCTATGTTAAGTTTTTAATAGATGGTCAAAGAAAGACACTATGTTTGGATCACAGTCATTCACAAATAAAAGTTGTGAATAATGTTAATAAATTATCAGAAAAGTGTGATACCTTAAATAGAATGTCGTCTGTTGTTATCAAATTTGTGTACGATGAGAATAATATTAAAATATTGGATGAACAAGATAGCATTCTTGACAATATAACAACATATAATAATAAGACTCGTCCTATACTTAAAGTTCTTCGAGAAGATTTAAATGGGACACTCTATATAGCACAGTGTATTGGTAATTGTAAAAAAAGTATTGATTCGCATGCTATTACCTATATGCATCAATATTTGTTTGTTTTGTGTATAATAATAATTATAATTTCAGTAAGTTTATTAATTATTCAATTATATTATATTATATGTGTTAAAAGTAAAAAAAAAAAAAAAAAAAGGCAGGAAGAAATAGGAGAGTATATTTCATACGAACTTCCCGAACCACTTTAAACTAAAATTTATGTTAATAAACATCAACATCCCATCAAAAACTTAAACTATTTCTTTATCAATGTCTAATGTATCAAAAAATGCCCCAAACCCAAAACCCAAAACAACCATTGGAATTTAAAACACAATTCTTGAGATAATCCAACATGATTTGATTGATGTGTATAGTTAATCTGGTATACTAATAACGGTGTTTCCTCTTTGAAAAGAAACGATCTAGTACTACTTACTATCGGATATATATAGCAAATATCTTCATTTTTACTAAAAGTTCGGCTTGAAATGAAAGAATTCAACAATGTTAAGTTAATAGGAAGTGCACACTGGTTGTTTTCTACTTTACGTATTTCTACTCTACTTATTCCTTTAAAGAGTAGAATTTCTTTAGTATGTTGAATACCACGATTCAAATGACAAATTATTCTTCCCTCTAATGTTTCCAAAGGGTTATTTAATTTAATCTTAACCGTGGTCATTTTACATTCATATATTTTACATCCTATATAGTATTTATTATGATCTGGAAAAGTTTCGTATAATAAGCGTCCCTCTGTTTCTTCATTTATATCTACATTTATAGTTAATTTTGGATATAAGAAATAAGAGTATGTATAACATGCACCACATGTTATTGAAAATGAAATATTATAAACAGTTGGGATCATTACTTTTTCTTTAAATAATTTTGTTTTTGATTGTTGATGTCTTGTTTGCCATGTAGGATGGAATGGGTCATTTATAAATGTCATATATGGAGTTTTAATAGATAATGGAGCCCATGGAATTATAGAATGAGCAAAACAAACAGTAGTACTTTTTCTTACGGTCAATATTAATAATAATACTAATAATTGATTCCAATCCATTACCTTAATTTATAGGATTAATGACTTTGATTTTCTTGGTCACACACTTCTTTATATAGTGGATTTTTTTATATTTATTCATTATAAAAGGATATATTTTTTATTAGGTAAGATTACAATTATGATTTCAATCCATACCCCTAAAATGAAACTTGCCAGCTACATAATTGGTCAAGCAAGAGGATCAGCTGCCATTTGTGGAGAATATGCCTCTGCTACATTAGGCGTGTTGAACAATTATAAAGATATTAAAATATATTGCCTCATTGGGAAGGACTGGCTTGTTGATAAACTTTCAAACTTCATTCCCATCGAATATTCAGGTTATACACTTGTAAAATATGAAAAAACAAAAAAAGGAGGGTTCATAGCAATCGCTGAATTAATACATCCGGAAGATGTACCAGTATTGATATACTTTATTGAGTCTCCGTCAATACGAGTATTGCTACCTAAAAACTACATTACATGGAAAGAACAAATTACATCAAAGTTCACAGTTGCAAATGGTACCCTCGACAATGGAGAACCTCCCAACTTTTCCGATATAGTTGGGAGATTTTATGAAGAAGTAATAAAAACTATGGAAACTGATGCCGAAAGATGTGGAATTTTTCCTTCATTTAAAACAGATCAAAAAGTTTGTAAATTGTATCCAGTAGATCTAAGGTTGACATTTATTCATCCCCGTTTTGAAATTAAAAGGAAACGAAAAATCTGTGAGTGGTTTAATGAAGATGAGTATAATATTCCATTTCTTTCAATATTCGAGAGGTTAAAAATACCTGACCTTTGTAATGCTTCTTCAACGACATTACATGAAAGGGAAGGTACTGCAAAGAAGACTATAAAATGTAAATTACAAGGCAAGAAAATTCCCATTGGTCTCTGTGTACCTTCGCTAATATTATATAAATTTGGTTATAAAAGGGCTGAAATATTGAAAGAGCCTATAACCTTAGGCGTAATGGCTTTAGGAACCAGTAATCAGAATATGGACGAAAAAACTTATGTCATGGGAGCCTTAAAGAAAAGATGGAGTTGTACTCGCAGGAGGAGTGGGCAAATAAATAGGTATCCACAGTATGTAAAGTGTTATGAGCCAGTTGGTCTCGTATATGAGTCTCAGATATTTGATAGATTCAGTCATAACCTAATTGATGGTTATATAATATCAAATAATGATGACCAATACTTATTCAGCCCATATGTCTGTCTTGGGTTACTGACTCGAAATATCAAAATCCTTCCTGTCATATATACTCATTTGCTATTCCCCAGAGGAAACGTTTTTGTAATTCAGAAGTCTGATGTAATCTGGTGTGTTCTCGGAAATTGCAAAGTGGCTCCTCCAAATACTATAGTTAATTGTATGAATGACCTCTAATTTTTTATAGGCTTTAGGGGACGTCGCACTTGGCCTACAACTTTCATGTTTGTTTAAGTTAATTTGTTTATATTTGAGTTAAAACGAATTAACTTAAATAAACTAACACAACAAGAAAATCACTCTGCCTTATTAGGCAAATGGGGTCTTTTTTGCATAGTGGCTAAGAAGTACGTTCTATGCCAGAGAACAAACGTCTCAGCCTACTGTGCAAGAAAGACCCCATTTACCTAATAAGGCTGATTTCATTAGATTATTTTTAGTCTCCTCACCTCTGTCAGAATCAATCAAAATAACAGTTTGTGAACTGGTAATAAATAATAAGCCCAAATACAAAATATAATTCTTTACTGATGAGTATTTAAACCAAACCAACCATATATATATTGAAAAACGAGCGAAACGGCATTTTACTTTTTGGTGCTATGAGTTTTTACATAAATTTTCATTATGCCGGCATTTTGGGGTACATTTCTGATTATTTCTTTTGCAAATACATCTATGATTTAAACAAGATAAAAGTTTACAGTGGCATACTAATTGTTTCAAGTGCCTATTATCACTGAGAAAGTAATTTGATTGTCTACGAACAATCTCACGAAGCCCAAGTTGTTGATTCTTATTAATTTCGCTTGGCATTATTCTTTCGATTGTTTTATCAAAATCGTTTCTTGATAGATATTGATTAATTGTTCCAAATTTTGTAGCTACACGATATAAATCTCTTTCATTGTCTATTTCGATGATAATTCCACTGATTGTTCGCATTCCTGTTTTGTTTTCCCTATCTTCTTTAGGTATTATCACATTAACACTATCATATAGGCTAACAGGTGTTACATTTGCCGATGACAATTGTAACATTTTTGAGGCATTAGTTATCTGACGCTCATAAACTTTGCTTCTAATAGTTCCTAAATTTTCAATATGTAAATTATATGAATCGTTATTTACTTCAGAATTATTATTATCATTAGGTTTACCATCTTCTAAATTACATAATCTTCTATTTATTATTACTTTAGGCGACAGCACAATACCAGGTGATGATGGTGTTGGTGGTGATAATATAGGGGGTAATGAAGGTGGCGGTATTTGTGGCAGGGATAATATGGAAGTAGAGGCAGTTGTAGCACCAGCAGCAACAGTAACAGTAACCTCCTCAACCTCATCAAAAATTATTTCTTCCATGTCTGGCAACGGTGAAGAAATCTGACGCAGCAGCGGACTTGATGATGACAGGGAATACTGCAATTATATAAAAAAAAAAATTTTAGTATACAGAAATTAATTGAGGACTTTTGTTTTCCAAGGTTGAACTGAAAACAAAACCAATTAATATTAAGGAATTTTACCTTTGCTTCTTTGCCTCTTTTTTCTTCATCCTCTTTGTCTTCTTCTTCTTCTTCCTCTTTGTCTTCTTCTTCTTCTTCTTCTTCTTCATTGTCATCATAGTGACAGTTATTGAACAATTGGCTATATATTGAGGGCGAAAGACGAATCTTCATAATTATTGGCGGTTCTATACCAAAAACTGCCTTGTAAGGCGATATGCCAATTCCACGTGAATATGCTGTGTTTTTGGTGAATTGCACAAAGGGAAGTCCAGCTGACCAATCTCGCGTTTGATTCTCATACATCCAACTGCCAAGCATTTTGATTACATCCCCATTCGCACGTTCAATGCTCCCTTGGCTCTGTGGATGACGAGGTTTGCTATTAATGAGGAGCATGTTGGGCCACATTTCGTTTTTTAGCTCTTGAATCACCTCTGCCACAAATTCACGGCCGTTATCGCTCTGCAGAATTCGTGGGGCTCCCAAGAGAGCAAATATATCGAGTAAGTGGCGTGCCACTTCAATCGCCCGTTTACTGCGAAGAGCTCGTAAAACCGAAAACTTTGTTAAATGATCTTGATAATGTAAAATATATTTATACACACATCCTCCTTCTTTTTGCATATTTATTAAATCCATTTGTCCTCGCTCCGCAAAACTGGTCGATACAATGGGCCGTATTACCCCCTTTTTTCGTCGAGGAAGTCGTTTCAAATTACATATGTGGCAGAGTGAAATAAAGAGTTTCACCGATTGTTGAGTGACGTTAGCGATAGTTTTACTTGCTTCAAAATAAGTTCTTTTTTCTCCTCCGTGACAAACTGCTCTGTGTGCATCATAAATCGTATCATACAATTGCCCTTGATGTATGAAACGACGACACATCCGGCCAGGATCAGCTGTTGTTGCTCCTGTTGTTGTTGTTGTTGTTACAACCGTAGTAGAATGACGATTGTCACTGGTCAGTTTACGCTTTGTCCCCCGCTTCATTCTTCGTTCAGTTTCGTCGATGGTTACTAAGACATCATCCCCAAATAGATTTTTGACATCATATCGAGACAATAGATCATATTCATGAGAGGTCTTTGTAGTCAGTTTCAATTTAGCATTTTTGACTTCCTCGATGTATTGGGCTAATTTATCTCGAGTGAAAATTTTCCGGCTTCCATGCCCACCTTTTTCCAACATTTGGTTAATTTTTAATTCAAATTCCTTTTTTTGTATCACCTCTTCTTCTCTCTCACACCCTTCATTAACTTTTTGTCCCAATGGTAAAGACATGGATGATGAAGGTAATGGTTCTTCATCAACACTAGTATCGTTATTATCACTTCTTTCTTGTTGTTTCTGTCCACATGTTAATGGAGAGGAAATTGTAGGTGTGTCCTCCATGCTGGAGCAAAATCGACTGACTCTGATATTAACCCTCACACGCTGAATATTTTATATTGACCAATCACTGACAGGCTTTCTTGGTTAAGCTGGCGGTTTATAGTTTGTGCTTATTTGACTAAATTATTCCTGTAAGACAACACAAACATTGTTGTTACATTCTAGGTCAATTATTTCAAGTTTCCGTTAAAATGTCAGTGTCATCAATATCTAGCAAAATTATTATAATACTTTGCCTAATGGGCAGAGTGCACTTATTGTATGTGAAAAAAAAAAAAAAAAAAAAAAGGAACTAGACTAAAATTTAATTTATTGACTATCATCAATTCAATGTGTGTGTTGCGGGTTACAAACAAAAAATCAGTGTAGCATCATACCCTCCCTGAGAGTGAAATATCATCAGTTCAATGTGTGTTGCTAGTTACGAACAAAAAAAAATTCAGTGTAGCATCATACCCTCCCTGAAAGGGTGGAGGGAGGTGTTAAACAATGATAGGGTTAATTACCAATGTTTGAATGTGGTTTGGGGAAGTTGGTTGACGGTTAGCCAATTTCCTTAACTCTCAAAACTTAGCTGATGTTCTTCTTTATGTTAACGACCACTTGTATATCTTCCTTAAGTATGTTAACTACAGCCTGAAGTGCATCCTGCTGCCATTTTAGGTATTGTAATATATCCTGCACTTTGTCAACAACCAGTCCATACCGTTGGGCTCGCGGAAAACTACCAGGCTTTATAGACTGAGCCATTAGTTCATTCAAACATCCCTTGAGGTCCTGCAGCTGCATATACAAGTTTTCTAATCGCAGTCGAATCTGATCCTCTATTTCTTCTAGTGGTAGATTTTTTTTCCTTTCAACCTCTTGTGCTGACACCAATTTTAGAACTCGGCGCATTATATTTGTCTGTTTCAACTTAAAATTCTGAATGGTAACTTTAATTGTCGTCTGCATACAACTTAATTGTCTTATATCATCCATAATATTCTTCATACTATTATGAATTTTATTACCATATTCTTCTTGATACTTGAACTGTTTCTGTAATTCCTGAAATCCCACTTTTACAACAGGTATCAATTTCTTTGGGTCAGGATTTTTTTGCTTGCCCAGTTCCCACAATGCTGGATCAATTCCTATAAACAATAAATAATTTATTTTAATTTTTAATTCCACAAATGTAGGAAAAAAATACCCTGTAATATCTTCACTTTTGTCATTATGTCACGATAAGTAGATGGATTGGTCATATCAAAATCATTTACCTCTTTGCGGTGTATCAAGATATTTCTTCATTTGTTGTTCAGTTAAAGTCAACATTGGAATAATCTGTTCAATAAACAAATTCTGAAACAGAAAAAGTAGGCATTTTTGTCTCTGTCTGTCTATCAAAAAACGTTCCATTAATAATGTCCCTTTTAAGCTAATTTGATTATTTAAGCCAACCTGATATCAATTCCCATTAAATATATTGGTGCAAGCTATAATAAGGCTTACTTTAGGCTTACCTTAAAAATTGAATTGTATGATGCTCTTAACATATGACTAAAGGTGTCAGTGGTAGATGCACGTTGAATCTCTCCTAGAAGGTATATTATAATATAGAGCAGTTTGCATAATACCATACTTGAAATCATTTTTTATGATAATTATTATTAGGGAAAACATTATAAAATCTTTAAAATTCTTTTACCATTAGGAAAAACTTGCTGAATGTAAAATCTGAAGTTCGTTTTGTTTGGTACTTCAGCAGCAAAAATTTCATTAACAACAACTTCATTACCTCCGAATAATAGACTCAATGCTGAAATAACTTCCTGTTTGTAGGCCCTGGAAGAATAAAAAAAAAAAATAAAAAAAAACATTTTTTAATGTTCCCGGATCCTAGTCATATTTAACACTGAAAAATTATTAGAATATTATACAAGTATATGAATATTAATTACTTACTCCACTTCTGAAAGGCCCCTTCCAATTATAATTTGCACAATACCATCTTCATTACGATAATTGGGAATTTTTGTATAGCAAACTACTTTGAAACGACAATATGGATTTTCAGATGTGAACTCTACAGGTGACATATTGGACGAATAATAACCTGGAATAAAATTCATAAAATTATACTATTTTAATTATATACATTTTACAATATTATAAACAACTAGTCAAATCTACTAAGTTTTCCATAATGGTTTACTCACTACCACATTGAAAAAAAATAAAATCCACATATTTACCTTTACCAAACCCCCAAAAAGCTTGAAGTTGATTCCACTTTCGCAAGACCTCATCATTTTCATTATTGAAGTAGGAAGGAGCACAGATTGCAATATGTAATGCCATTGATGATGAGCCCGGTTGTTGGTGAAGCATCTGAAACTGATGATTGCCCCTATTTGATTCGACCAGTGAAATTAAAACAATGTTCATCGAATCCTCACACATTATGGTGAAACCATTTAACACACCATCTCACCAAATGACCTACAACAGATCACAATTGCCTTATGTTTGTAAATATATATTAATTTAACTAGTCAGTGGTATGAAGAAAACATTCAATAAAACATATCACTAACTAGTACAAATCAATAAATATCCAGCGACAGGCCTCCTTTGCAGAAATAGGAAAGCGTCTTTTCTTCACAGAAGTTCGTTTGTCAAATATTATGGAAAAAACAAAACAAAAAAAAACACTTCAATCAATATCATAATGCGCTTCTGTTAATAGGTCGAATTAAAAATTTTAACAATAATATATATCCAGCAGACAACATTGAGTTAACAACCACACTTCTTTTTGGCAAGACGAAACTTTATAGTTGATCTGGTGGTTTTCAGTCTATGACAAGCAGGCAACCCACAATCATCATTAACACATGAAGACACATGTGTATGCAAGAGGGTTGAATATAAGATTAACACCGAACAATGTGGATGTCTAGAAACTACTACATGATGACGAACCCGGCGAAACATTAGACAAATCGGGGTACAAGTTTTTTTTTGACATGATGCACTGTGGGCAAATTCATACAGCAACACATTGGTTCCATCGTGGTTAGCAAACCATTCTAATATTTGTAATAAACTTTGAGTATTAATTTCACAATAACGTTGTTTTTTTGATATAGTCTCAGGCGTTATATTAACCAACTTTCTCAAAGCCACATTTTCATCATTGGAATGGATATGGTTTTCTATTTTAACAATAATAGACTTGCTAGTTGAAGTAGTATCTTTTTTCTCTTTTATCTTCTTCTCTTCGGCTCCCTCACTGATATCGCTAATATCATCCTAGAAAGATTAGATTTCATCACAAATGCACCTGAGACATTATTTATTTATTTATTATAATATAGTGTCCAAAGCTTCATCATGCTTATCATAAAATAACTTTTAGGTACTTACACCACAAGATTCCTTGGATAGCTCCATTACACAGTAGCCCGTATTACTACTGAACAGGATTCTGGCATACTGGTTGACTGGACTGGATACGGAGGCTCTTATATATTGTATCACCGGCATATTGCATGGAACTTAATGTAATGATTCATTTCTCTCTTTGAATTATATTCATTGGTGAATATAAAATAGAAAAGTTGATTCAATGGCGATAACCAAACTTGGTGTTTACATCGGACGATAGTAGTACTGCTTGGTAATCATGTGATATGTTGATATTTTATAAAGAAGATTATGGTTTTGTTATTATGTCCATAATTACATACCTCATATTTTGTAGTCTTGTAATTAGTGGAAAGAGAGAATGTAAGGTATTTAATTCATTATTCATCAAGTCAAAATATAAATATGATAAGTAAAATAGTAAAAGATAATAGATATATATTTTTATTTTTATATTAAATTATTTATATTCTATATAAAAAAAACATGTTCTATTCCATCCATCAACTAATTAACTAAAAGTCTGAATCTAATGTAAAAACACTGTATTGATCTGAATTCATTACACCATATTTTTGATATTCACTTACTTTTTTTTCAAAAAAATTAGTTTTCCCTTCTAATGAGATATTTTCCATAAAGTCAAATGGATTTTCTACATTATAAAGTTTCTTAAAACCGAGTTCAAAGAGAAGTCGGTCAGCCACAAATTCTATATACTTCCCCATTAGATCACAGTTCATACCAATAAGTTTGATTGGCAAGGCATCTGTTAAAAATTCTTGTTCAATCTTCACAGCATTATCAATGATAGAATATACATATTTCTGATCAGGCTTATTAATCAAGTACTTAAATATCAAGCAAGCAAAATCTGTGTGTAACCCTTCATCTCTAGAAATCAATTCATTACTGAAGGTTAGACCTGGCATTAAACCACGTTTTTTTAACCAAAATATTGCAGCAAATGAACCACTAAAGAAAATACCCTCTACTGCAGCAAAGGCAACAATGCGTTCGGCATATGTTGCCGTTCTATTGGTAATCCACCTTAGAGCCCAATCAGCTTTTTTCTTAACAGCTGGCAGCGTTTCAATAGCATTAAATAATCTGTTCTGCTCCTGTAAATCTTTTATGTATGTATTAATAAGTAAACTGTACATTTCATTGTGAATATTTTCCATGGCAATCTGAAAACCATAAAAACACCTCACTTCTGGTATTTGTACCTCTTGGCAGAAACGTTCAACAAGATTTTCATTGACGATACCATCTGATGCGGCAAAAAATGCTAGAACATGTGAAATGAAGTGACGTTCCTCGTCATTAAGTTTCTGTTCCCAATCTACAATATCCTTTGACAAGTCTACTTCTTCAACTGTCCAAAATGATGCTAGCGCCTTCTTATACATTTTAAAGATATCATGATTTTTAATTGGGAACAATGTAAAACGTCCTGGATTTTTAATCAAAAAGGGTTCAATCATCTGAAAAAAATATATATAAATAAATAAATAAAATATTTATTTTAACATTATGTTCACTATCATAGCATAATAAACGAATGAAATTATTGAATTTTGAGTAAAAAAGAGATTAATTTACTACGTACATGTTCTTCCATCCTATATTTTATGTAAACTAAAATAGGTATTTATACATACATACATATACATACACACACATATATATTCTTTTCTTTGACACGCTTCCCAATGAGCAGTATCCATTATAACACCAGGCAGTAATACTTCCTATGTTTTGAAGGCATGCCAATTGAACCTGATTGTGACTCACTGCTGCGTATGTTGCTATTTACTTCAGTAACAGTATATTCACTATCTGGGAGAACTTCAGAAGGGTATATAGGGGGTATTTCATTGTTCCAAGTATCAAGTAGATTTGCTCTCAATTTTTCTGAATTGATACTCCCTATATCTTCTGTTAAAATATTTAAAGATTTTAAATGAGGTTTAATACTAATGTCTGCAAATTCATATGAAAGGTACTTATTTACCAATACATAATTTCGTTCCCAGTCATTCATACTTAAAATAATCTTAACATCTTCAAAATGTTTTAAATTAAAGTTTTCCACTTTATTTATTGAGGGCCAAGTAATTGAAGCACATTTTATAATAATTATTTCACTGTTTTGAAGATCAATTAATACGTCGGCAAATGTTTTTCTTACATTTATCGATGAAACATTATCTAATATAAGTAAAAATGAATTTTCCACTAAATGATACAAGTTGATTGTTGGATTAAAGTTTTGTAAAAATTCCACTTTTATTTTTAAATTATTTCTCCATATGACAATTTTATCCCACACTTGAATGATATTTTTGGGGGCTGTTAGTATTATAACAGAATATTTTCTGGGGTAGATTTCATATTGCTTTTTCATGGTTTACAAAAAAAAAAAGCAACTGCGCCACCCTTGCTGACAGTTGGGATCTTGAAGAACAAATAGAACCAATATCACCATCACTTTATAATTATCTGAAAATGATAAAAAAAATAGTTCTTTGTATATTATAAGCTCAGAAATATATAAAGATGTGTTGATACAAAAGTAGAATGAATAATTTGTTCCACAAGAACAAATCTACATACCTTATTTTTTATATAATTATCTTTTTAGTAATAATATTTAAACAGGTTACTATATCATGCTTTATAGTATTATAAATCCTACATTTTAACCATGATCCTAAATTTAACCACAGCAAATGGATCACTCATTATATTAATATTTTTTGCCCACATTTTACATATTATAATATTTTCACCTGGGCTAAGTTTCAATTGAATAGGAAGAAGTGGGGCATAATATCCATCTACATGTTCCTTGGTTGGAAAATAATAAACAGGAAAACCTTGCGGAATATATTTGTTTGGACTATTAACCCAAATATGTGAACAAGATACCCATACACATTTTGGTAACTTATTACCATTAGCAATTGAGCTTTTCTTCATATTTTCACGTAGGTTTGTAATCTCATGATCTGCAGAGGATGGAAGATCTTCAATATTCTCATATACAATAGGTGAAAAATTTGGAAGATTACGAATAGATAATAAAATTATCGGTGTTAAGGTATTAAAATACCAATTCTCTTTTCTAAATTGATCAAATATGGATGTATCAAATTTACAAAATACATTATTATTTTCATCATTAGGAATCGTTGTATCATCATTACAATTAACTGTATTTACATGAGAAATCATATCGTAACCACGATTTTGGTCCATATAATACTTACTTTCAAAGACAACATACAGACCAGCAGGTTTAGTATTAGTTTTTGTAATGAAATTCATTGACAGTTGAGGATGCTGAGTTGAAATTGTTGACCTATTTCTTGAATAATATAAATATATAATTGAAAAGATCACAATTAAAAATAATATAAATATTATAATATATAAGGAATTTGATAGTGACATTATTATTTTATTTTATATAAAAAAATGTCTCACATCTAAACTAATAATGTATACTACTGATTATATTATATATATAACGAAACAACATTCTTGTTGACTTAGTTGTGTTATTTTGGATACGATGGTCATCTAGTCAATATGTGGGGTTACCTGCAGGGGTCACGACTATCCTCAGTTCTAATCTACACATGAATAATCTTCCATTTAGACCACCACACAGCTGAGTGGATACGAACATTGGATAGCGTCTTTCACCCTGATACCCCTGTTTCATAGCAGTGCTTCCTGGGGGTAGAAATAGGCCTGGTCTAAAACTGGTCTGTGGGGACCTAGTAGCCAGAATGCACTTCTCAGCCTACTATGCAAGGCCCGATTTGCCTAATAAGCCAAGTTTTCCTGAATTAATATATTTTCTCTAATTTTTTTCTTATGAAATGATAAAGCTACCCATTTCATTATGTATGAGGTCAAGTTTTTTTTATTGGAGTTAAAATTAACGTAAATATATGACCGAACCTAACCAACCCTACCTAACCTAACCTAACCTATCTTTATAGGTTAGATTAGGTTTGGTAGCCGAAAAAGTTAGGTTAGGTTAGGTTAGGTAGTTGAAAAATAATTAATTCAGGAAAACTTGGCTTATTAGGCAAATCGGGCCATGCATAGTAGGCTGAAAAGTGCGTTCTGGCTACTAGGTACGACATATATATATATATCAATTAAAATAGTATATTTATAAATCAAAAAGAATATCCTGACAGAATACGTCTACATCCCGGAGAAGTAAAGTCTATAGATTTCACTTATTCTGTTATTTATTCGTTGTTAATCAAAAAACCCATTTCAAATTTTAATTTCAAACACTTGACATGAAGGTAGACTTGGAGGTTTATGTGTACTAGCATGTTTTAAATGTATCTTTATATACATTATCTTCCATACATGATTATTTGGACTGCATACCATACCCGTTTCTTGTTCAAAAATTCCCACACATGAGTTTCGGATATGTATGGTGCCACAACAACTGATTTTGACCATACCAAAATTGGATTGATAAGCTTGTATTCCATTTTCTAAATTAGGACTGAACTGAATCTTATACTCTTGAAATGTTTGTTTTAAAAGTTGGAAAGTATTTCCTCCTCCAAAAGCATGTCTCTCACTATTTGACTGGCCAATTAAGTAAATATCAGTGTAACTGTTGTCATAAAAAATATCACCTCGAAAAGTATCTCCGGGTAGGTGGAAACACTCTGGCTGCAAACGATTAATCATTCTAAAATACCATTTACAAAATTTTTGTATAAACTCGTCACTTCTTATAACTTCCATTTTATGTTCTACCGGGGAAAGAACACCACATACAAATTTGTTTTTTTCATTATTGGTTCGAATAGAAGTTTTAGGAACATCATCACATAAGACAGGTTGTTTTTTTTCATTATTTGTTTGAGTAAAAGTTTTAATTTCACTCTCTTCTGTCTGATGCTGTAATAGTGTACTTATATATGAATCACATTGACATTGTACTGTTCCTAAATTTGTACGTTCTGCAGTACCCATAAAACTACATTGTTTAGGATTTTTTAATTATATTCTTGGTTTCACCAGTTGTATATTGAATAAAACTTGGATTGGAACATAAAATGATGTTCGTATTTCCGGGTATTGAGAGTTGGATAGCACTTGTAATTTCGGTTTGGGGGTTTGAATGTGCTCTTCCTTGTTCAGTTGAAT
Source organism: Procambarus clarkii (assembly GCF_040958095.1). Taxonomy (NCBI): domain Eukaryota; kingdom Metazoa; phylum Arthropoda; class Malacostraca; order Decapoda; family Cambaridae; genus Procambarus; species Procambarus clarkii. The sequence goes on along the minus strand of NC_091227.1, from coordinate 3,525,534 downwards.
ATCCGATACCTATTTTACCATGCTGCTTTGTCCAAAACTCTTTCACAGCTATTACCAATTCCATTTTCTTAGCAAAAGGCATTGATGGTACTTGATTTTTATAGAGGTAGTTAAAAAGATTTTGGGCAGTAAGACGTCGATAAGAAAACAAGCGTTTCAAGTCTGAAGTGTAGTATAAAATTATTTTTAGGGCTTCTTGAGAACTTTTAGGTGAAAGGCGATGATTACCTGTTGATGTCTGAGCCAGACATCTAATATCTTCAGGGCTCAGTGTTTTTAACAAATCACGTACATTGGCTTCATAAGGGGAATTTATGAGGTTCATAACATATAGGAAGGAATACAACACTAAGAATGGAGATAAATAATATAAAAGTTTATTTATTTACTTACTTCTTTATTTATTATATAAATATATAGAAAGTACATTAATGTACATAATAAAACTGAATGTAGCCTCCAAAAAATATCATTGAGTCAATGTCGCTATGTAGAGCGACACACACGGGACACTGTCTCTGACCACACCCTTGTCGAGTCCACTTCCTTCACACCTATCGCACTGTAATAATCCATTCCGTGTCCAATCATAGTAAGAGTCACTCACCACAGATAATTGTACTTTTGACCAGAAGAGGGCGCCTTCTTTTCCCATACTTGTGGGTGACGGCTCATAGATAGCAGCGCTGCCATCGCTTCTCCATTCTCTGTGGAGGCGTCGGGTCCATAACACAATTACAATGAGAGCCATATTTATAAATCGTGAAATAGAAATACTCACTCATTGTTAACAAAATTTATTTAGGGTTGGGGTTTGAATAGGGTAGTATCATCATATCTTTGTCTCAAATTTCCCAAATAATAGGTAATTGGGATTAACATAGTAGTATATCAAAAGGCCCTTCTTACAATAATGTCAGTCCAAAAATTAAAACTCTTTATTGAGGATTAAGTTATTATATCTTAGCCAATAGCCAAGGCTACCTACCACCAAAGTACAGCTCACCACCCATATATTTTCCTTCAATGTTGGAATGATTGGAATTACCAATTTAAAATTTCAAGTCATATATACGATATATATGGGAATTTAGGGGATATTACAAAAAAAAACATACCAATTTAAAAACACCATGTAAAATAATTATAACATTTAAAATTGTGAAAACAATTGTTAATATAATGAAAAATTTCTTAACAAATAATGATATCGTTTTCTTCGTGTGTGTAATACCTATATAAATGGTTCCATTTGTAACATATTTACTGTTATTTATATTTAAACTATTATCAAGGATTGTAATGTTATATTTTTCATATAACCAACACATTATGACATTCAAATTATCTTGTAAATTATTACACACCTGAGTTTCGTTATTGATACCTCCTACTATTATAGACAAGTGATTCCAACATAGTAGTATATTTTTATAATCCCACAATACAGAAAATTTCATATATTTAACAGGAGTCCTAATCATATATGCATCTTTAATAAAAGATAAATTTTGTACATTTTCATTATAACTTTGTACATTTTCATTATTATAATAACGGCATTCTATTAAAATTGACGCTAAGTTAGTTATGTTTATTTGGTTTGGAAGTATAATAGATGAATTTCGTCCTATTAGTATATATACCTGTATAGTGTCTTTAAAGTTTAACTGGAACTCGAACCATTCTTGTTGTGATAGTAAATCATATATATTGAAAAGTTCTTCATGTTTATATTTAATTTGCTCATCACCTCTATCAAACCAGTATTTAATTGAATCTTTCAATACTATAACTTCATTGCAATCATACTCTTGATTCATTGGAATTACTGGAATAATTATTAATAATAATAATAATAATAATATTAATAATAATAAAAAAAGGGTTGGAATCATTTTCAAGCCACAAAATAAACTAAAAATAATATAACATTAAAGCTTGTTTTTATATTTTAATCTTTCAACATTTAGTAAAAAATATATGGTTATGGATGTCATTATTAACAATCAAGGAAATCAGCAACCAAAAGCAGATCTAGAGCAATATTATTTTCAATTGGAAATTCAGGATCAGTAGTAATCTCATTTTTCTTGAATTGAGTATTGTAGGTGAAATATGTACACGCTTTTTGAAGAAGATATGATCTGAAGAAATAAAATAAAAAAATAAAAGTATTATAATTATTTATTTATTATATACAGTTTATATGTTTCTCTAAATAACAGTTAATCTCTAAATATAACAGTTTATATAATAACACTTTGTTCTAACAGCTTTATACTTACGGAATTGTTTTAAAATGGATTTCATTTTTTTCCTGTTCAATACACGTTGTTGAACTTGACATCATAGCTTGAATTAAATTTGAGGTGAAGGCATCTTTCCTTTTAATGATGAATTCATGGTCATCACAAGATATTAACTTGATGTATGTGGAATTAGGACCTTCACATCCACCATAGAAAATCTGGTAATATTGCGTTAGTGTTTTTTATCTTCAAAAAACATTCAATCCTATTTTACATCATCTCATCATGATAAAACTTAATATGTATATTGTGGAGGTTTCTCTACATTTAAGTTATCATTTTTCATAGCTAACCAAATTTCTTCGGAATGGGGTTTACTTGGATGAAAAAATTCATTGACAAGAAATTTATGAAATATTTGAGCATCCTCAGTAACCCACATATTACAACAATTGTTTGCATAAACATAATATATGTGAACATATACCCAACAATTATTATACTTAATTCTTGCTGTTATGGTGAAATACCAACCATAATAAATGAAATAATTATATATCCGGTCCATATGGTCATATTTAATAAAATCTTGAAATCCGGATTCGGATAATTCTTCTTTAGTGAATGTACATTTTTCTAAGCATTCAACTTTACATTTAGTTTCAAGAAATATCCTATCTAGCTCACTTTGCAATTCTTTAAATTTTTTAAAATTAGAATCATATTTAAATGGAGCGTCAAATTTATTTATAAAAAACTTGATTTTTTCATATTCCTCTTCATTTACCTTTTTATCTTCATCTTCTTCTTCAATTACCTTTATATCTTCATCTTCTTCTTCAATTACCTTTATATCTTTATCTTCCTCTTCAGTTACCTTTTTATCTTCATCTTCTCCCCTTTCTTCATCTCCCTTTTCATCTTCAACTCCTCCTTCATTTACTTTCCTCTCTTCATCATTTCCCAATTTCTCAATGCCAACTTCTTCCCCATTACCAATATCCATTTGGTTCATTTTTCCCAACCTGAAAAATATATATATTATAATTGAAATAGTCTGGTGTATTGAAATAGACTAAGATGATCATCAATCTATTCAAGGAGAAACAGAAACAATCTCAATCAAAAATTGAAAGTTATCTACTACTTAAAAAAAAGAAAGAAAAAAAAAAGAAAAAACAAACTGAAATACTTACGCCTTATTTACGCCTTAGTAAATGTTAATATACTACACAACAATGGTTGTAAGTATAACTTTTAGAAGTTCACTGTAGTAATATCCAAAGAAACGCAGGATGAGAATTGAGATACTGCTCGGATCCCACCTCCTTTTATACAACACACACACACACACACACACACACACACACACACACACACCCACCCACACCAACACAAAGACACACACCCACACCAACACAAAGACACACACACACACACACACACACAACGACACACACACACTTACACACACACACACACACACACTTACACACACAAAGACACACACACACACACAAAGACACACACTTACACACACACACACACACACACACAACGACACACACACACTTACACACACACACACACACTTACACACACAAAGACACACACACACACACAAAGACACACACACACACACACACACACACACACACACCCACACCAACACAAAGACACACACCCACACCAACACAAAGACACACACACACACACACACTTACACACACAAAGACACACACACACACACACACACACACACACACACACACCCACACCAACACAAAGACACACACCCACACCAACACAAAGACACACACACACACACACACACACACACACACACACACACACACACTTACACACACACACACACACTTACACACACAAAGACACAAAGACACACACAAAGACACACACACACACACACACACAAAGACACAAAGACACACACACACACACACACACACAAAGACACAAAGACACACACACACACACACACACACACACACAAAGACACACACACACACACACTTACACACACACACACAAAGACACAAAGACACAAAGACACACACAAAGACACACACACACACACACACAAAGACACACACAAAGACACACACAAAGACACACACAAAGACACACACACACACACACACACAAAGACACAAAGACACACACACAAAGACACACACACACACAAAGACACAAAGACACACACACACACACACACACACACACACAAAGACACACACACACACACACTTACACACACAAAGAGACACACACACACAAAGACACAAAGACACAAAGACACACACAAAGACACACACACACACACACACAAAGACACACACAAAGACACACACAAAGACACACACAAAGACACACACAAAGACACACACAAAGACACACACACACACACAACGACACACACACAAAGACACACACACACACACACAAAGACACAAAGACACACACACTTAAACACACATAAAGACACACACACACACAACGACACACACACACAAAGACACACACACACACAAAGACACAAAAACACACACACTTAAACACACATAAAGACACACACAACGACACAAAAACACACACTTAAACACACATAAAGACACACACAAAGACACACACAAAGACACAAAGACACACAAAGACACACACACACACACACACACACACACAGCTCCTCCGCTCAGTCACTCTTTGACATCCGGCACCCACAAGCATATATACACACTTGGTTATTTAAATCTAGATAAGGCAACACTGTTTTAAATCATATAGACATCTAATGTATAAAAAAAATACATTTGAAATTAACTAGAAAGTTGGAAGTTTATGAAGAATGGTATATAAACCAGCAAAAGATTAAACATGAATACACCAAACAGGAATAATTTTTTGTGACATATTAACACGGAATCATGTGACGAAGGGAATTACTTTCGTATTTTTAGTGATATTGATGACTAATGATAATATTGTTTAAGAACCCGAAATCCCCATCTCTTAACTGACATCATTCAAACCGGGAAAAAAGGATGAAATTGTAACGTTTATCAATCAAGATGAAGGTATATTACCAAAAGCAGCAGCAACACCACCACCACCACCACCACCACCACCCCTACTTAAAAACATTGGTTTACCATCTTAGTATAATGTCTCTTTCTATAATAAAAATCCAGTCCCTCTTTTTTTTTATATATATATAAAATGTATAAAAAAAAATCCCAAAATCAATCCTTAAAATGGATTCTGACCTATCACACCTACCATCACCATCACTACCACAATCACCACCGACACCGACTCCGCCACAATCACCACTGCAACCGACACCGCAACAATCACCACTGCAACCGACACGGCAACAATCACCACTGCAACCGACACCGCAACAATCACCACTGCAACCGACACCGCAACAATCACAACTGCAACCGGCACCGCAACAATCGCCACTGCCACCATTCAAAGAAGATAATACTGAAAATTTAATGATTGTGGAGGATCAAACAAACATATTTATTAATAATCAAAATGATGAAGAAGAAAAACGAAAATATGTTCAATTTATACAAGAAAAAGTTTCAAATTATAAAAACAACTTTCATAATTCCAATTCACCTTTCAAATTAGCTTTTATGATCATTAATAATATGGTTATCCCGTATTATAATTCTTCAAAATGTCCAAATAAAATTTCAGATGCAATTTACAAACAACTTATTTTAATGCCGAATGAGCAAATTTTTCATGATGCATTGATTAACTATTATAAAGAAAATCCTATTCATCTATCACCAAATTGGAAAATTGACACCACAAATTTAAATAATTTACAGTTGTATTATTTGTATCACATGTTAATACAATCTGGTTATGATATTGAATATAGCAATTCACATTTATTCTCCATATAATTAAATTGACAAATAAGTATTTTAATAATAAGTAGTATAGAAATGATATTATATTATATTTTTTTTTAATACCTTTATTCTTATTGTAAATATTATTTTAAAAAAAGTATCACTACAGAGAGTATATCAATTCGAGTTGGATATATGTGGTACCTAGTAGCCAGAACGGACTTCTCAGCCTACTATGTAAGGTCTGATTTGCCTAATAAGCCAAGTTTTCACGAATTTATATGTTTTCTCTAATTTTTTTCTTATGAAATGATAAAGCTACCCATTTCATTATGTATGAGTTAAAAAAAAATTATTGGAGTTAAAATTAACGTAGATATATGACCGAACCTAACCCACCCTACATAACCTAACCTAACATAGGTTAGGTTAGGTTAATATAATATATGTTAAGTAACGGCCTATTGAATGAATCTCAATCATCAACTCCCCACTATATGATATATGACTCACGCCGTTTACCCGCGCTTCTTTGAATTTCTTCACTTTGACATTCCGAGCACTGGGCAGAAATCACATTACATCAACATCTATCTCTGACCATCGCATTGCTTTGCTTTGTTTTAATTAGACAGTCCGATTCCCCTGGTCCATACCAATTTTGAGTTGATTACTATATATGATGGTCAATGTTGGAAACTAGTTCAACAAACAATTTAGTTATCATCGAACCTATATCCAATATTTGCATTATGAATTTCAATTGTGATGATGCTGGGTACCCATCCATCTTCAGTAGAACCCATCCAGAACCATTTTGGGTTTATGAGGTATGTTTTTTATATTTTTTTTTTTTTGGGGGTATCCTAAAACAAAAACAAAAACAAAAACAAAAATAAATTAATAATGAACCTTGATATTTAGCACGTGCATTTTAACTAACATAAATAAATTTGAAGAAATAATGTACTATTAACTCATCACCTCTATTTTTCTCTTAATTTCAATTGCATCATCTTTATTAATGAAGGTGTATTATTATTCATATATATTGGTGGTTCTATACCAAAAACTGCCTTGTAAGGCGATACGCCAACTCCACGTGAATATGCTGTGTTTTTGGTGAATTGCACAAAGGGAAGTCCAGCTGACCAATCTCGCGTTTGATTTTCACACATCCAACTGCCAAGCATTTTGATTACATTTTCTTTTGTACATTCAATGCTCCCTTGGCTCTGTGGATGACGAGGTTTGCTATTAATGAGGAGCATGTTGGGCCACATTTCGTTTTTTAGCTCTTGAATCACCTCTGCCACAAATTCACGGCCGTTATCGCTCTGCAGAATTCGTGGGGCTCCCAAGAGAGCAAATATATCGAGTAAGTGGCGTGCCACTTCAATCGCCCGTTTACTGCGAAGAGCTCGTAAAACCGAAAACTTTGTTAAATGATCTTGATAATGTAAAATATATTTATACACACATCCTCCTTCTTTTTGCATATTTATTAAATCCATTTGTCCTCGCTCCGCAAAACTGGTCGATACAATGGGCCGTATTACCCCCTTTTTTCGTCGAGGAAGTCGTTTCAAATTACATATGTGGCAGAGTGAAATAAAGAGTTTCACCGATTGTTGAGTGACGTTAGCGATAGTTTTACTTGCTTCAAAATAAGTTCTTTTTTCTCCTCCGTGACAAACTGCTCTGTGTGCATCATAAATCGTATCATACAATTGCCCTTGATGTATGAAACGACGACACATCCGGCCAGGATCAGCTGTTGTTGCTCCTGTTGTTGTTGTTGTTGTTACAACCGTAGTAGAATGACGATTGTCACTGGTCAGTTTACGCTTTGTCCCCCGCTTCATTCTTCGTTCAGTTTCGTCGATGGTTACTAAGACATCATCCCCAAATAGATTTTTGACATCATATCGAGACAATAGATCATATTCATGAGAAGATTTCCAATTCAGTTTCAATTTAGCATTTTTGACTTCCTCAATGTATTGTGCTAATTTTTCTCGAGTAAAAATTTTCCGACTCCCAGGCCCACCTTTTTCCAACATTTGGCTAATTTTTAATTCAAATTCATGTTTGCTGCAAAATTCTTCGTTTTTCTTTTGCTTTGATATCATCCTATCACTATTTTAATTTTATTTCAATATGTTTATTATATAACCACCAAGTTTTTTTTTTTTTTTACAAATCGCCTAGAACACTAGTGATGATAATGGAATTTGACTTGAAAAGGAATTGAAAAGAAGAGTTTGAAGCCTTTACTGTAAACCTGAAGAATCTCGAAATATAAATAAAAAAAAAAATATATATAATGCCATGCCTAGTAAAATATATAATATGGTCAGACGGATTTAATAAATTTACCATTCATTAATTACATACCAAAATGAGTGGACAACATAGCATGAAAACATTAGAAGGTTTAAATTTCAAAATAAATTTAAACATTTTAAAACGAAATGGGTTTTATTATAACAAACAAGAAAATCTATGGAAATGTATAAAGTGTCATTTGTCACTTACATTCAATATAAATAGTAATGCAATTGTATATCCAGAACATAATTGTACATTTATTTCACAAATTAAAACACCTATCAGAATGTTTAACAACATTTTTTTTTTGAAGTTTGAAAGTGCACGTCTAGACACATTTAACAATTGGAAATTCCCATGGATTTCCCCTCTAAATTTAGCTAGGGATGGATTTTTTTATCTTAAAAGAAACGATGCATGTGCATGTATTTTCTGCAATACAGTTATCAAGAACTGGCAAATAAACGATATTCCACATAATAAACATAGACAAAGAGTTCCTTATTGTCCATTTATCATGGGAAAACCCGTTGGTAATGTCCCTTTAGAGTTATGTGAAGTTATTCTGCAATCAAATTTAGTCCTCTCATTGTCACCTCATTGTCCCAGTGTCGATCGAACATATGAAGATTGTAAAAATCGCCTGGAAAGTTTTAGCACATGGCCACTTACATTACCAAACTCAGAAGATCTAAGTTCAGCTGGATTCTTTTATACAGGTCTTAGTGATCATGTGAAATGTGCTTTTTGTAATCTTGGGCTATGGAATTTTGACATTTCTGACAAGCCTCTACTTCTTCATATTCAATGGAATCCGGAATGTAGCTTTCTGAAAAGTTTCATGGATTTATCCTCGAACAAAATTGAGATTACAATACGAAAATTTCGAGAGGTATCTGTAAATGATAAAAAAAATCTAATTCAATCTTTAATTGAAGGAATGGATACCATATGCCAAACCATTTACCATGATAATATACCTCGAGATATTATACATAGTATTGTAAAAGAAACTATAGAAAAAAAAGAATTTGCAGTATTGTTTTCATATATTTTATTTCGGTATAAATGTCAGGAAAAACAATTTGGGAAAATTTTGGTAAAAAATTTTCCTCAAATAATAAAAGATATGGAAACTACCACAACCCAAACAACACCCCCACCATCACCCTACCCAAACCCCACCAACACAACAACCCCCACAACAACCCAAACAATAACCCAAACCCCACCAACACAACAACCCAAACAATAACCCGAACCCCACCAACACAACAACCCCCACAACAACCCAAACAATAACCCAAACCCCACCAACACAACAACCCCCACAACAACCCAAACAATAACCCAAACACTGCCACCACCACCACCACCACCACCACCACCACCACCACCACCCTCCCAAAACCTAACCAACACAACAACCCAAACAATAACCCAAACCCCACCAACACAACAACCCCCACAACAACCCAAACAATAACCCAAACACTGCCACCACCACCACCACCACCACCACCACCACCCTCCCAAAACCTAACCAACACAACAACCCAAACACTGCCACCACCACCACCACCACCACCACCACCCTCCCAAAACCTAACCAACACAACAACCCAAACACTGCCACCGCCACCACCACCACCACCACCACCACCACCACCACCACCACCACCACCACCCTTCCAAAACCCAACCAACACAACAACCCAAACACCGCCACCGCCGCTACCACCACCACCACCACCACCACCACCACCTCACCACAACCCCAACAACCTTACCACACCACCACCACCACTCCCTACTACACATTAATGAATATAATCCATGTTCCGTTAGAATACAAAAAATATATAAATTATTATATAAACACCATTCATTTTTATATACAAAATAGTCAGTATGTCATCTCAGTATTGTAAAGAAACTGATTTTTATTACAAAAATGCACATCGTCCTCCCACTATAAATATGCCATTAATACAATTAAAACCAAACCAATTAAATTATGATAATAAAACTAAAAAATCTTTAGGGCTTTTATATGTAGATGCCAGTCAATGTTTTAGTACAGACGAAAAAGTTATATTAAAAAAATGTAAAATCCTAATGTTACATTCTCCATCATACTTTTATATTTCGTATCTTAATAATAAAAGTTATCGACATAAATGGAATGATAAAACGAAAAATGTTATTATTTTTGAAAATTCGTCCCCCATGAGTCAAGCCGAATATGTTAATTTATATCAACATATGTTTGGTAATGGAAATACAATAGAGGGAGAGTATACACTTCCTCGTGGTCAACCTGAAAAAATTGATCAAAAGATTCCGATAATTACCCAAATTAGAGAGTTTATGGAAGAAACACATTGTTTTCATTTAGATTTTATACCAATTATTAAAAGAATTAAATTGGGGATGATTCATAATAACCAATATAATTTACCAATGATATCAGAGGAATGGATAGCACTGAATGGTAAAACCTATCAGTGTGATTATAGTATTTTAATTGAAACTGAAAATGCAAATAATTTAATTCAATTTACGCACTCTCGGTCTCGATGTTTAAATTGGATACTTGGAACTTTAGGATGTATTTTCAACCTAAATGATAAGAAGACCAACAACCGTGCAATTAAGAATTATATGCATCGTTTTCCTTTCAGTCATCGCTTAGATGAAGAAAAAATTGCCTGTTATTTCCCACTTGAAGAAGCCCTAATACATATAAACAGCCATCGACTCAAAACACTAATACCCTTCAATAGTGAAACATTAATTAAAACTATAATTAAAAAAATAAAAGAAAATCGTTAAATAAAATGGTACATCCTCATCTTTCAACAACAACAACAACAACGGCTTCAGGCGAGAATCATCAACAACTTCCTCAGTTACTACCTCAACCTCATGTTATGGATTTGAGAATAGCTAATAGAGTACATGAAGAATCTTATTGGAATCCAATACCAACCACATTAACAACTCCCACAATTAATGAGACACATGATAATAAGGAAATATCACAGGAAAAAATGAATGTCGTTAAGAAAAAAACAAATTGGTCCCTTTCTATTATGTATCTGTCTTTTTTGGTTGGTTTATTAGCCACCTTTTATCTTTTGGGAACAAATATTTCCAAATCATTAATGTCATTAGTAATTGCTATTATGGCTCTTTTATTAATTACATTTATCTTAACTTACCATCAATATCAATATAAATCAATTGTTTCTTATGCCCAAAAAATCGTTCCTCCAGCTAAACAGCTTATACATCTATTAAATTATTAAATTATAATTAAATTTCATAGTCATTTTATTATTTTCTCCTATATAAAAAAGAACAAAAAAAGATATGTTCGGTAATAAAATATTCACATATTTTATACTTATTATATTAATTATCTTATGTTTGTTTATTACAATAACATCTTTTATGAATGTATATGATAAAATACCATTTATGGATTCAGTTAAATCTGATGATCACATGAAATATGTTATGGGGTCACATCATGCCATTGCTGGGCTAATTGCAGTAATTCTCGTGATTTTTACAACGATTAATACATATAAAATTATAAACCATGAAGAAAGAGACCAAATGAATTTTGAAGCACAGTAAATTTAATAAAGTATTCGAAAAAAATTTGTTGTAATGTATGACATTTACCAAGTCATAGAAACAGGTGCTTGCTTTATTTTTTTAATACAAGTGTAATCAATACTGATCATAAAATTACATAAATTTTTTAATTATAATTATAAAAACCTACAGTGTGTGTGTGTGTGTGTGTGTGTGTGTGTGTGTGTGTGGGTGTGTGTGTGTGTGTTGTAAATAGAAATATATTAAATTTGATATATACAAAATTCATATTCTATAATGTTTACAATTTCTAAGATCTAACTGTATATTTATTAATTGAAGGTGGTGGTATGCCTAATATAATAATAATAATAATAATAATAATAATAATAATAATAATAATAATAAAAACTCTGGGAGAATGGTAATTCGAATGTAAGTTACAAGTTACTAAAGAGATATTCATCAAATACTTATTATCAATAATGGATCCTAAGTGAGTGGGTAAAACGACACATACAGAGGAAGAAACAAACAACGGGTAGGTCTCCTGAAACCCATTTAAACCTATTACAAAAAACAATAACAACCACCAAAATAAATATATATATATATATATATATATATATATATATATATATATATATATATATATATATATATATATATATATATATATTTATATGTCGTGCCTGGTTGCCAGAACGTTGTATTTGGCCTACTGTGCAAGACCAGATTTGCCTGATGGGCCGAGTTTTCATGAATTTATATTTTTTTCAATTTTTTTTTCTTGTGAAGAGATGAATCTGTCCATTTCATTATGTATGGGTTGATTATTGGAAATTTGAGTTAAAACTAACATAGATATATGACCGAACCGAACCTAACCTAGCCCCTAACCTAATTAACTTGTGCATGGTGAAATGTACAGATTTATCACTTCATAGAGGAAAATTGGAAAAATATATAGATTCAGGGGAACTTGCCTCGTTGGGCAGGTCGGGCCTAGCATAGTGGTCCAGGTGTGGCTTTCTGGCTGCTACATATGTCTATTATTTTTTTTTATAATATGCTAAACGAAACCTCTCAATGTTCAATAATTCTTAGCCATTTATTAAAAAAATTGTGGGAAGGACTCTCTCGACGCCTCACCCTGCCACAGTGGGTCGTCTCTCCGTTCTGTCTCTGTGTCGGATCAGGGACGGATCCTAGCCCGCCTTTTGAGTTCGAATCTCCGTTTTCGGCGACCCACCTTAACACCCCCCTCCCCTTACCCATCCAGAGCAAAATCCCACCCCTTACCCCCCAAAGTCCTCGTCTCTGCGTTAGTAGCTGGAGTGCTGGTGGAGGTGGTGACAGTGGCACCGCTGTCGTCAACAGCTGGAGTGCTGGTGGAGGTGGAGGTGGTGACAGTGGCACCGCTGTCGTCAGCAGCTGAAGTGCTGGTGGAGGTGGAGGTGGTGACAGTGGCACCGCTGTCGTCAGCAGCTGAAGTGCTGGTGGAGGTGGAGGTGGTGACAGTGGCACCGCTGTCGTCAGCAGCTGAAGTGCTGGTGGAGGTGGAGGTGGTGACAGTGGCACCGCTGTCGTCAGCAGCTGGAGTGATGGTGGAGGTGGTGACAGTGGCACGTGCTGTTGGGAGGGTGGCACTGACATCTTCTGATTGTGGAGAGATGGCGTCGCTGTTTGTGGATTGGATTCTCATCCACATTAAAAATAAAATAATTAGTAAACATATACCAACAACAAATATATAAATGTTCATTTTTTTTTATAATAACCAAAACAAAAAAAATATTAGAGGGTAATTCATAAAAAATAAAAAACAACAACTAAGTATTTTGGGTAATTGCCAATAAACAAACAATATATTAAATTATTAATATAATTGAAAAGTTTTAATTATAATATAAATTACCATATACATCCTTGTGTTTTAGGTGGGGTATACAAATTTACATACTGATTAAATGACATTGAATCGCACAAATCTTGTGGTATATGATGTACATCATTAGGAGGTTCTATTTGGAAGTTGGGGATGGATGTATCTGCTTTTATAGTTTTATCAACAACTTGAAGATATTCAGAAGGATCTCGTATTTGTACTAAATAATTAGGTTGAAGAGTTGTAATGTTGTTTCCCGGTGTTACTTCAAATTTCCTAAATACCCCAACACTGCGATTCATAATATTTTGCAAATGGGCAATGGTATTTTTTAATACTAACATCTCATTAGAACATAGGCTCTTGAGAGTAACAAAACCGATTTGATCTGAATATACTACATTAGGTGATGCTATTTCAAGAATATTTGTGCCATTTTCGGGATAGTCTGAAAATATATCAATACCATTGGGTTTTTCACCTGCAAGATTATGATTGATATCGAGTATTTTTGAAGGAGACATTCCAATGGCAATATCAAAAATAGAATAATTAACATTATTTATATCAACAGGTTTATTCAGGTCATCATTAAACTCTGAAAAGTAATTTTTCAAATTGTCTATATTTGCTTTTAAATTCTTACGAAACATTTCCGAATCATTAATATGTTTCTCCATAGCAATATCAGCGAGATCAGGAGAAGTGGTAGTATTTAAGTCAGGAAAACTGTCTGGTTTAATAGGATCTCCAGGTTTGAGATTTGTATTAGGTGTCATGGTATGTGCTGTATTTACAAATCGTTTATGAGGTGGATATTTAGTACCATCTTTAAGTCCTCGTTTCAATTTTTCACAGGCTGTAGTTGATTTAGGTTCAGTACTGTCAGTAAACACGGCCTTCCCTTTATTATTAATGATGAGAATATTATGTGGAGTAGTGATACACTCATTATTGAGTGGAGGGTATTTTTTAAGATCTTCCGGATTATTCGAGAGGGCAACCGCTATGGCTAGAAAATCATGTATTCGATGTGTGGACAAGGGTTCATAACAAGCAAAATTGGTTCGATTCAAATATAATCTACTTCCATCATTATCTGTTATAGTTTTCACTTGTAAACGTCGCTGTGATTGAATTAGTTGAGAATAATATATGTTTAAAACTGAATTTACATCAAAAATTTTTAGTAAAACTAAATTTTCTTCACCTTTAGCTGCTTTAACAAATTTATGAGGTGGAGAAGTTATTAATTTAATCTTGTCAATTGGTTTTGGCTCACCTTTGTAATAACCATTATCAAGAGAAGCAGGGAGAGCGTTCATAAACTTTTCATAACATTCCAATTGGTCTTTAATGTTATTATTATTGCAAGGAACAGTTTCCTCTGTATCAACCCAAATTACTTTAACCCCCTGATCTATGAGATTTGATGGCATAGCTAACATCTGTAAAAAGATTTTTGAATCAGGGATTAGAATATTACCTGGATGAAAAGATATATTCATAGCATTTTGCATGTTAGGATAGACTTTTTGATTAACATTATAACTTGTTAAGACATGAGCCATTGGTCCTAAATTATAAGTTTTATGAGGTCCAGTTTTGTTGGAACAAAATGAGTCTTTAAAATCTTTCACCACGTCTGTTGATAACAAACCCATTTTTAGATATAAACAGGGTGGACATATAGCAGACAAACTTTTATAAATATTATGCACTGGTTTTTCCCGTGCTTTTCTATACAAATCTTCAATTTGTTGTAAATGATAATCTTTTTCTTCATATTTTAGGTCAGGAAATAGAGCAGTGAATACAAACACATTTAGAAGAATTACCAATCATATTTAACTGTTGACCCAAAGCTTTTATGAAAGAAGCACGTTGGTTAGGGTCACTGATATATCTAGTCATATCTTGAATTTTGGAAAGAACTTCAGATATTTCTGGATTAACTTTTGGATTGGCCATTATTGATGTTATAGATGAATTCGGAGTTAGACCAACTACTGATTGTTGTGTTATGGTGTTTGTTTGTTGGTTTTGAGCTGGTTGGTTTGGTGGTGGGTTTGGTGATTGTACAGGATTGGTTGTATTTGGAATCCCTACAGGACTATTCATATTTTCATATATTTTTTATTATAAATTAAAATAAAAAGATAAATAAATGTCTTCATCTTTACCTCAATCACCGACATCATCACTTTCAATAAAAAATCCGATAGTTAATTCTGATGTCATTAATATCATTTCTAAAATTAATGATGATTCACCCCAACATAATTTAATTAGAACGATGATTAGAGAACAAATAAATATGATAGGTACTCAATGTATTTGTAAACATGCAATTTTACCTAATGTAAAAACAGAAGATAAAGATTATTATTTACTTCAACTTGAACAACTCTATATGAAAGCCCAAGAAAAATTATCCAAATCCAATACCTATATAAGTTTATCTGCCATATGCCAACCATGTTTGTATGTGAAAATGGGTTTAATCTTTCGGGAAACTTTAAATGATTTTCATTATAATGAAATGTGTCATAATAACATTGGAATACACACCTATAATTTAGGATATTTCTGGCATGCTCTATCTAGTTTCGGTATTAATTACAAAATTTATCCCCAAATTAAACAAACACAGAACATATCTTTCTTCCCTGGTAATGTTATCTTACCCAATCCCAACATTTTGTTACAAATTTTAGCTATGCCATCAAATCTCATAGATCAAAATATTAAAATTGTTTGGGTTAACACTAAAGAAATAATAGACGAAATAAATGAAATAAATGTTGACGATTTAACTAAAATTTATACAAAATTTGTAGAAAGTCTCCCATATCCTTTGGAAAACGGTTACTATAAACGTCCATTAAAAAACGAACAATGGAATGACAATGAAAAGGGAATAAGCGCTCCTCCTTCTTCACGATTTATTAAAGTTATAAAAAAGGATGATTTTAATTCAGTGGATTTAAAAATCTTTGATATTAACAATATAATGAGTATTTATTATGCTCAGTTAATTAAATCTCAGCAACGGCTCTTACAAATAAGAAATAATCGATTGTCATACTGTGAACCATTATCGACACATAGGACTCATGATTATATAGCTATAGCAATTGCTCTTTCTGACTCCCTCGATGATCTTAAAGAATTACCGCCTCTCAATGGTCGATGTATCTTCACGATGCATAACATTCTTATTGTTAACAGACAAGGAAGAGCTATTTTTACTACAACTACTACCAAAAATCAATCCACTGAATGTATACAATTAAAACGAGCTCTTAAACCTAAAATATCCACCCAAACCAATACCAGTTCACCCAATGTATTACAACAGCTCAAAAATCCTGTTAGACCTATAGATATTCATCCCCCTTCTTTTATACATGAGACAAAATTTTCTTATCTGTCTCATATTGCAACTGAGAAACCTATGGTTAAAACGTATCAAAGTCATTTAACTTCAAATACTGATAATTTAAAACGGTATTTCAATACATTTAATGATGATCTAAATGTGGATGTGGTAAATAACATTAATGATGTTTCCATTCTCGATATTGCAATGGGAATGTACCCTAGTAAAATATTAGATATTAACTTGAAACCGGAAAAAAATTCAAATATTGATATTTCCACTGACGAATCCAATGGAGAATGTATGATTAGGATATTAGAAACAACCCCTCCTAATACTGCTTATTCATCTCATATAGGATTCATTTCCCTTACAAATATATGCAGTAATGAAAAATTAGTTTTAAAGAATATGGCAACATTTTTACCAAATATATTAGCTCGAGATACTGGCACAAACTTCATTTCTAAAAATTCTCTAGGGAATATTACCCATAATATAAATTTTTTGGCTGAAATGAAAGATCACAACGAGTTTATTGAGTCCATAAAACAACCAAATTAACAAAGTAAAATAAAATAAAAAAAATGACTTCAAAATCAACCTTGGATATTATTAATCTTAATGATGCCCTTAAAAATAAAAAATATAAAAAAGCTTTTCAAATTTATTTAGACTTTGAAAAATCTATTCTAAAAACACTCTTTGTAAATGAAATTAAAATTTTACCCGAAAATGAAAAGAGTCCAGAGAGACTAAACCCATTTCCTTTGATAATATGTTCAACGCTGTTCAAATTAGCATTACAAGAAGATAAGAAAAATGATATGAAAGAATTTAAACCGAAAGAAAATCTTCAAAAATTAAATGAATTCTTTAAAAATACCGATAATATTGACCAAATAGTAGGTTCATCCCTCATTAACGATCTACTAACCAACCTTATACATTGTGCAATCAATGAACTTGAAAACGAAAATATGGATGAACCCAATCTCATGGACAGAATTTTTGGTGTATATAAATTATTTGAACAGTTTCTATTTGCCCTTGAACGTAGTCATCTTTATACACCATTTTCAATCAACACTCAATTGATTTACCTTTGTTTTCTGTTATGCAAACGCATGAATGAACTCATAAAAAGTTGTGTAAATATGAATACAATCTCTAATTCAAAAATAAATGAAATTCAAAACACATTTCAAAATAATGTAAACCAATTGGAAAACAATAATAAATTTTGTATACAACAGTTACATGAACATTATCAATGGCAACTAAAAAACTCTCAAGAAATTTATAAAAGCAACATTGAAGAAATTTACAGAAAAACAGAGGAAAGTAAAAATGAATTATGGAAAAGGGTTAACCTTTCAACTATTGACACTATACATGAACAAGAATTAATGTTAAATAACCAACTTGAATTAATAGAAAAAATCATATCCGAAATAAAAACGTATGGAATGAATGATGATGATGATGAATTAACACAAGATGACTAACGATCATTGAGTCATAGGGTTACAAACCAATCGCTCTTTGACCATTCCAATGTCAGCTGAACACCATATTGTTGCTTCTCCAGCCGGGATTCTGCCTTAGAAGCTTTCAGGCATAATCCCACGAGTACTTACTTAATCAAACTTATAGAAATATAAAATAGATATTAATAGTACTACCATCATTAAGTTGAAATTTGTATCCATATAAGGGGACGGCATTGTCTACTTCTGATCATATTACTATTTTCTACCTTGTTTCTATTTATCAATGATAACTGATCGTTTTCAAGCATAATAATATAGTAGTCACTGTTTATACTTCTTTTGTTTTGTATAGTCGGAGTTGCTACTATCCCAAAGATTTCTCTTTCACAGAAACATATTAAGGATAAGAGAGCTGTGTCCCCATATGATGGGTACTGGTCTAATTTTCCTGGTGTGGATGAATCTGTTCCATTATTATGATTATAATTATTATTGGTTTTGCCGTTTAAGCCTTTAGAACGAATAAACATATCAATATCATTTATTTGATGAGGGGGTATATTGAAAGCCCCAAATTCTTTCACCACGTCATATATGGTATAAGGTTTGATAGATATGAGTCGACTGTATTGCTGTTTGACTATTCCATCATCATAATTTGTCTTATAACTCTTTCTTTTCCTTCCCAAAGCATTATAAACAGCCCAGTTATCTATCAGTATGGCTCTCATATCTGAATATTTAGGGTATTTATTGACAATATATTTATATGACTTACTAACACCATATTTATTTTTAGATAAAACACAGTCATAATACGTTAAAATATGTGTAAAATATTGACACATGTTCAATAAAGTTAAAACATTTTGAATATATGATCGTTTTCCTGCTGTCCATAAAATAAGAATATTGTGTTTGTTGGTGGCTTTCATATAATCTAACATCTCATATAAAAATGGCCGTGTATATACTGAGGGAAAACTATCTGACAAATTCAGTTGTAAATGTTGTTGTTCATCATATATGGCTAATGTATTATCGAAATCAAAAACAAGAAGAGCTGGTGCTCTTTTTTCCTCGTTAAGATATCGTACATATTTATAAAAAAACATATCTTGAGTAAAATCTTCAGTATCTAACATTTGTTTACTGTTAAAATAATTATTAATATTATCATCATTATTATTATTATTACTATTGTCATCATTGTTTATTGGTGACAATATATCAGTAGTAATTGTAGATGTTGCAGTGGATGTAGTTGTTGTTGTTGTTGTTGTTATTGTTGACGTAGTGTCACTAGTTGTAATAATTACATTAGTATCACTAGTTATATCAGAAGGAAAATATGATAAAAGTGGCTTTGTAGTCATATTCCACGACATTGTTTTCTTATTTTTTAAAAATTAATTAAATTGTTATTAAATTGTTTTTTTATTGGTCTTTGAAGGTAACAATTGGTAACATGGGATGCCCGAATAATGTGGAAGGAACATGTTTTATTACTTCTTCAATGAAATGTTTGTTAGAGTGTCGCATTTTCTCAGTGGGAAGTATATTTTTATCAAGTAAACATTTTAAATGAATCATGGCATGAACAATAATAACACAGACGTTAAGAGCTGACATTCCCATTCCATTTAGACTAGTGTTGAACATTTCTCCATTAGACATATTTACAAATGTATTATATAAAATACGATGGGAACCTAACACCTTATATCGTTTATCAGCTCCAGGCATAACCAAACTATAAGCATCTAGGCCACTTACAAGAGACCGATCATTATCCTTGTTTATATAATTTTTATCATCATCTGTTTTTGTTTTATATATGTTTATTAATTCATTTATTGAATAAAAAATATACACATTATTAGTAGTATTGTCCAAATAAAGATTAATATACTCACAATCTTGAGGATAGAGGAGTTTACCATTTTGATCTCTATCACCTTCTAACGCCAAATTCAAAATTTCCTTATTTACTTCTAATACATTTTCCTTATAGTCGATAAAATGATAATTTAGTGGGGGTGATCTTAAATTTTTTTGAATTTCAAACCAACCCTCAAACAAATATTGATCAGCAGCTCCAAACAAATTTTCAATTGTTCTAGACATAAGTTGCTGAGCCACATGTCCCATAAATCTAATCCAGTTATGATAAACTTTATTTATAATAAATTGAGCACTTTCATGTGTATAAATTAAAGCTGTTATTGGTTCAGCTTTAATGATGTTACTCTTACCTAAACACTCCTCAATATACTGTAAACGTCTTTCAACTCTAGCTATTCGCGTTCTTTCCTCTAAATCATAATCATCAATATAAACATCCCTATTAAAGTGATTTTTCTCGTTTTTAATGTGACCATCTCGGTTTACACGATATGCGTCACTAGAGGGTAAGAGTCCACCTGCTGTTTTGACAAATGGTATGCGGTATCGACGTTGTTGTTGTTGTTGTTGTTGTTGAGATTTTCTTCGATTTTGTTCACTTTTTCTTTCACTAGTTGTTCTTGGTGTTGGTGTTGGTGTTGGTTTAGATTCTGTTGCTGTTGTTGTAGCTGTTTTGTTTTTTCTAATTTTATTATTAGATTCTTCATTTTCACTGGGACTGTAAATTCCTCCTTTTGATGGGAAATATGCCATTGAGACAAAATTTTCAATTTTTTCTTTTTCCTCTTTCTCTTTTTTTTAAAGAGGTTATTATTATTATTATTATTATTATTATTATTATTATTATTATTATTATTATTATTCATTTTTAACTATAAAGAAAACCTTAAGAGTGAAAATAATATCTAGGAATAAATTAAAATTCAAAAGGAGTCATATCATGTGATTATATTATTTTTAAAATTATTTCAGAACTACAACAGAAAGGTGTTCACCTGCTGAAACCTCATGCGTGTACTGAGGTAAGTACAATTCAACCCTTCCTCTTTCTCCTAGCATCAGGTCAGCACAGGTGGTGGTGTAAGAGCAGTATGATTGAAGTTGGTCTTTGGAGCGCCGCTACTCTGTGATAACTCAAGGAGGTGACAGTCTTTACTGAGCCTCCATTCTCCACCTCGAGAGTGCTGGTCTTTGCCTCGGGAGTGCTGGTCTTTGCCTCGGGAGTGCTGGTCTTTACTGCGCCTCCATTCTCCGCCTCGGGAGTGCTGGTCTTTGCCTCGGGAGTGCTGGTCTTTACTGCGCCTCCATTCTCCGCCTCGGGAGTGCTGGTCTTTACTGCGCCTCCATTCTCCGCCTCGGGAGTGCTGGTCTTTGCTGCGTCTGCTGCGCTGTCGCTCTATGCCTCGGGAGTGTTGGTCTTTACTGCGCCTGCTGCGCTGTCGCTCTGTGCCTCGGGAGTGTTGGTCTTTGCTGCGCCTGCTGCGCTGTCGCTCTGTGCCTCGGGAGTGTTGTCGCTCTGTGCCTCGGGAGTGTTGGTCTTTGCTGCGCCTGCTGCGCTGTCGCTCTGTGCCTCGGGAAAGTTGTCGCTTTGTGCCTCGGGAGTGTTGGTCTTTGCTGCGCTGTCGCTCTGTGCCTCGAGAGTGTTGGTCTTTGCTACGCCGATGTTCTGTGCCTCGGGAGTGCTGGTCTTTGCTGCGCCTACTGCACCTGCACCGGCGCTCTGTGCCTCGGGAGTGTTGGTCCTTGCTGTCCCCCTCGAATTGTAATCTCATATCAAATCGTACCACATTTACCTTATAAGATGACAAAAAAAATAAAAAATCACAATCTTATGACAAATCACAATCTTTTATGAAAATTTGTAATGAGTAGTCTCAGATGATGATATAGTTTTTTTTTTTTTTTTTTTTTTTTTTTTTACCTCATCCATGACTAGAGGTTCCTGTTCCCCCATTTGTAGAAAAGTTTCTATTCCAGCACTGAAACTCTGAGTGTCCATAAAGATTAATGATATCTGTTGAAATGAAAAACTATATGTTTTAATAATACTTTTTACACTTTTACAATATATAGTATATATATACGAACTCCAAGCGAGGTCTCTTCCCTTCACAGTGGAGAACTAATATAAGGAATATAAGGTTGAGGGTTGTCTTATATATCATACATGGCCATGTAGCCAATAATTTTCAATTTTATAATTTTCTTCTATCTGACTTTGGGGAAGTTCAAGTTATTGTGGATGAGGAAAAAGAGAGAATGAGAGAGAGAGAGAGAGAGAGAGAAAGAGAGAAAGAGAGAAAGAGAGAAAGAGAGAGAGAGAGAGAGAGAGAGAGAGAGAGAGAGAGAGAGAGAGAGAGAGAGAGAGAGAGAGAGAGAGAGAGAGAGAGAGAGAGAGAGAGAGAGAGAGAGAGAGAGAGAGAGAGAGAGAGAGAGAGAGAGAGAGAGAGAGAGAGAGAGAGAGAGAGAGAGAGAGAGAGAGAGAGAGAGAGAGAGAGAGAGAGAGAGAGAGAGAGAGAGAGAGAGAGGAGAGAGAGAGAGAGAGAGAGAGAGAGAGAGAGAGAGAGAGAGAGAGAGAGAGAGAGAGAGAGAGAGAGAGAGAGAGAGAGAGAGAGAGAGAGAGAGAGAGAGAGAGAGAGAGAGAGAGAGAGAGAGAGAGAGAGAGAGAGAGAGAGAGAGAGAGAGAGAGAGAGAGAGAGAGAGAGAGAGAGAGAGAGAGAGAGAGAGAGAGAGAGAGAGAGAGAGAGAGAGAGAGAGAGAGAGAGAGAGAGAGAGAGAGAGAGAGAGAGAGAGAGAGAGAGAGAGAGAGAGAGAGAGAGAGAGAGAGAGAGAGAGGAGAGAGAGAGAGGAGAGAGAGAGAGAGAGAGAGAGAGAGAGAGAGAGAGAGAGAGAGAGAGAGAGAGAGAGAGAGAGAGAGAGAGAGAGAGAGAGAGAGAGAGAGAGAGAGAGAGAGAGAGAGAGAGAGAGAGAGAGAGAGAGAGAGAGAGAGAGAGGCTTTATACACCTGCAGGGACAATGATATCTAAACCAGCAACGTATCACCTTCTTCTGCTGGAAATTCTTCACATATTTTTATCCATCCACCAGCCATCGTCACAAATGGTGCCACTATTTCACTGGCATATTTGCTCATAAATGTTACTATTTTTTCGCTCAAGTCCTCCATATTTTGTCTTTGCAATACAAAGCCATCTGTCCACCAAAAGCATATAGTGCAATTATCCTGCCCCAAGTAATAGCCATCTTTTCACCTTCAAATAGTTCATTGAAAACTTCAACAAATGTCACATATCCAGTGTCATGAGTAATGTCCAATTTTTTAAATATTCCCTTAAATTGTTTTTCGTGACTGTGCACCATCGTCTTGATACATCTGAGGAGTGTTTCTTCAACTTTATCATTAGTTGTCGCCTTTGTCTTCTCCATCAGTGAAAACACAATATACTTGGCTAAACTCTCCGCCTTATTCTCCACGCTCTCTCCTTTCAGTGAAACTTCGGCAATATTAGCTTCATTCTGGTTACATCTTTCTACATTAGGCTCCTGTGTGTGATTACCTCTAATCATGGACAATGATAGTGGTCGTCACCCTCCACCAAAATCATATACAATAAGTTAGGATATAGCTTCTCTCATATATATATATT
>NC_091227.1:3417424-3500634 GCF_040958095.1 Procambarus clarkii | reverse complement strand
TGAGCTTTGGCTCTTTGGTCCCGCCTCTCAACTACCAATCAACTGGTGTACAGGTTTCTGAGCCTACTGGGCTCAGTCATATCTACACTTGAAATTGTGTATGGAGTCTGCCTCCAGCACATCACTGCCTAGTGCATTCCATTTGTTAACTACACTGACATTGAAAAAGTTATTTCTAATGTGTCTGTGGCTCATTTGGTCTTTTTTTACCCCTGTCAATTACCCTGAGAATTTTGTAGGTGTTAATCATGTCTCCCCTTTCTCTTCTGTCTTCCAGGGATGTGGATTTCAGCTCCTTTAGCCTTTCCTCGTAGCTCATTCCTCTCAGTTCTGGGACGAGTCTGGTGGTATACCGCTGAATCTTCTCTAACTTTGTCTTGTGTTTAACTAGGTTATCTTGAGATGATTTCGGGGCTTTAGTGTCCCCGCGGCCCGGTCCTCGACCAGGCCTCCATCCCCAGGAAGCAGCCTATGACAGCTGACTAACACCCAGGTACCTATTTTACTGCTAGGTAACAGGGGCATAGGGTGAGAGAAACTCTGCCCATTGTTTCTCGCCGGCGCCTGGGATCGAACCCAGGACCACAGGATCACAAGTCCAGCGTGCTGTCCGCTCTGCCGACCGGCTCCCTTCCTTAGGTATGGATCCCCAAGCTGGAGCTGCATATTCCAGGATTGGTCTGACATAAGTTGTATACAGGGTCCTGAACGATTCCTTACATAAGTTTCTAAAGGCAGTTCTTATGTTGGCCAGTCTATCATATGCCGCTGATAATATCCTTTTGATGTGGGCCTCTGGGGACAGGTTCGGTGTGATATCAACCCCCCAGATCTTTCTCTCTATTTGACTCTTGCAGGATTTCACCTCCCAGATTCTACCTTGTGTTCAGCCTTCTGCCCCTTCGCCTAATTTCATAACTTTGCACTTTCCTGAGTTGAATTTAGTAGTCATTTTCTAGGCTATTCCTCCAGCTTGTCCATGTTGTCCTGTAGTCTCTATCTATCATCATCTGTATTGATTCTTCTCGTAACTTTTGAATCATCAGTAAAAATTGAGAGGAATGATTCAATGCCCTCTGGAAGATCGTTTACATATATTAGAAACAAGATGGGTCCAAGAACAGAGCCCTGTGGGACTCTGTACTTGGCCCACTCTCGCAACTCTGATGTCTCTCCCATCACAGTTATTCGCTGTTTCCTGTTGCTTAGATACTCCCTTATCCACTGGAACACCTTACCATTTACTCCTGCCTGTTGCTCCAACTTTTGTAACAGCCTTTTATGGGGTACTGTGTGTGTGATGGGATGGGTTGACACATCTAAACCTTCTACTAGTGTACGTGCATGTAATGCTCGCTGTGTACTGGAGTACGTGAATATTCGTGCACCCGTACTAGATTTGGCAACCCATACCCGAAGCATCCCGTGTTTAGACTCACTGGAGAGCCTAGGTCATCAGCATTCCAAATATGTTACAATGGCCGTTGTAGCGCATTTGTGGAAACAGTTAGAGCAAGTAGCAGCTTTTATTGTAAAGAAAGTGAAGGAGAAAGAAGCGAGAGCGGAGTGGCAGGAATGCGTGAAGTACCAACCGCCACCCGCTCATCACCATAGCAACCCAGGCGGCCATCTTGGAGGCCTCCTTGAGAGCCAAGGAAGCTGGCCTGTGGTTGACCCGGAGGGATAGGCCAAAATATGCTATTCCCTGGTTGGTTAGTTTGAGGAGGACCGGGAAAAGCCAGCACTCTTGCCGCCCCGTAGCTGCATTATGCCATTCTGCATCGAGCCATCGCCTGTGGTAGACGTAATTTTCTCTCAGTCGGCCAGCTGAGTAAAGGTGTCGTAGGTGGTAGCTCCTAGTACATCTTCAGTATCCAGCAACATCGACGTGGGTCCGTGGGAACATAGCAGAATCCGGGATCTCGTTGTATTTGCGTGTGATAACAAGGAAGTGTATTGAACAAAGCGTGAGACGTGGGTAAAGTTCATACGAGCAGCTGCAACTGACTTGTAAGTCCCCATCTCAGTTATCAAGCTATCTGATCTCCTGCTAGTGTCTTGTAGCAGTGTAGTGATCTGAGAATATCTTGCCAGTATGCAGGGCAGTTTTCCTATAAAAATTCGTGGAATTTCGAGTGACAGTGACGCTCATAGTGTTTGGCGCTATCTAGTACGAACGCCACACTTCGCCCTGAGCCAGGTACAAAGCCGGCAGAGTGAGGAAGGGTACGAAGTGAGCTTAGCCACGCTGGGCTAGCATCTAAGCCTAGTCTGCCGCCTTGAGGAGGTGACCACCTACAAGCGGTGTGTCTGTGTATGGTAAAAGTTGTATGTGAGAGCCGGCTGCGTAATTGAGTAAGTACCCCCTTGGTGTATTGGTGAGATTTATCTCTAAGCCTGAATTCGAGGTCAAGTGTTCTGCCCGCATATTCGCTAGTAAGATGAAGGGAGGACTTGATCTGTGTGTGTGCAGAGCGTACATGTGTGTGTGTGTGTGTGTGTGTACACCACAGCGGAACACATTATATTTATATTAGACTCAGGACCGATTGGGCCGTCCTAGTGTGTTTATACTCCATTCTGGTGGGATTTCATGTAATGTCATTTCTTGGTGATTTGTGTTTGTAATGTCCCATGTCCGTGTAGTGTGTTTTGGCCGCAGAGGAGTTCAGTTCCGGTCATCATTTCACGGTAGAGTGACAGGTTTAACACCGAGGATTTTCCTGGCATTTGATTATTGTGGTGTAATACCAGTGTCTGTTTTATAATCTAGTGTTTGTGTTCCCAGGGCTGTGATAAATGTCATTATATATATACGTATATGTGGCTGACCTGGTTAATGTAATTTTGGTAGATTTGTGGTGAAGTTTTGAGTCACGTCGCTGTCAGGAGTGACAGCTGCCCTGCTCTGTCTCTGTAAAGTAATTCACGGCAGTAATTATCGATCCGTGGGATCGCTAATCACTTGCCAAGTTGTCAAGAGTGTGTTACCTCCTAACTGTTCCACATTAGCGTTTGACAGCTGAAGGCTACAGTTGTGGTCAGCAGGTAAGATATACATAATTGTAGTGTCACAAAGCCTAGTGTGTCATTACTGTGGTTGCAATAATTGGTTATTACAACTGGGCTGTGGTAAGGTGTTTGGCCGGTTTCTAATATAGTGAAATTAGAACACCCTGTATGTGTCATTGCAACGGGGTTGTAAACTGTTGGGCCCGTGATTGTTAATAGTGTTATTGATCGATCACCGAGTTTGTTATTGTAGTTCCGTAAATTGTATGGGCCGTGCTCTAGTGGTTTAGAGCCACCGTGGGTGTTATTTACCGGTGTTCTGTAGTAACTGTAAATTGCAACCGGATTGTAATAGTTTAAATCACCGTGTGTTGTGATTTATTGTGTCGTGGGTGAACTCCTCATTGGGACGAGTACTTGGTGTTATTTTTCCTGTATATTTGGTTGTCATCGAAGTCCAGTATTCAGTGAACGTTTGATTGAGAGGCAATTAATGTAAAACCAAGGGAACACCCATTGCTTATGGAGAAATTGTTCTAAGAGAGATTTGAGTAACGTAAGGTACGTTTTGGGTTAATTATTTTTTAAGGAACAGCTGTTTGGTTGGTCAGGGAGCCTAGCTAAGCGGCCACTTCAGGAGAAGTCAGACAGGTTGTAGGAATTCCAGTAGGGGTGAATTCTTGCATTTTAAGTACTGTCTGTTGAATATTATCTGACAGTTGGGACAGGTAATAAGGGTTCAAGGAAGTCAAGGAAATTTACTCTGATCAGGGTTGATCGACTTATACGAAGGGTCCAATGTTTCATTAACGTAACGTTTGTTATTAATATCTGTCAGTGGACAGGTAATTTGACTGACTCTTGGATGAATGACATCTTTGTAAAGTAACGTAGACGTGGTTATTACCTATCGGTCTATGGTATTGCACTAGTCACCTGAGTTCCTTGGGGTATGGATGGCCCCAGAGGGAATTCATGTCATTGATGTCATATTGCTGAGCCAGTGTGAAAGGTGACGTATTTGTGTATTATATTAATTAAGTATTGATCTTCGGGATAGTAACTAATTGGTCGAGTGTAGTCAAGGGTGATTGCCGTTCTCTTAGCACTGTGGCATAGAATTTGTAGAAAACTATCGAGGTACGATAGTAACCAATAACGTAACTCGTACTGGGATTAATCAGCTGTCGTAGTACAAGGATTAATGGAGATTACTCACTGAATGCTCGGCGTGTAGAATGTTAGTGTAATTCTGAGTTACTAGTGACAGTTGTACAGTTTGAATTGTTTGTGGGAGACAAGATTAAGTTAACGTAAGTGTTACTTTAATATTAACGAAATAAATTAGTCATTGATTGTTGATCGTCCGAGGGAGAGTGTTAACGTAAGAATTGAATTGAGGAGAGTTGCTGGAGTTGCCAGTAACCCCATTAGTCATTGTCATGTTATTGATAAGCTACTAGTTTCAGTGCATTGCAACTGGCATTGTAGGGGAGGGCAGCAAGAAGCGTAGAGTAACTGGAGGAGGTTACTAGAGGCGTGTCTCCTAACCAACCTTTTTGTTGTTGCATAGTGCTTACAGATTAGTATGTTTTGCTTGATTGCATCATCTATGAACACTCAGTATGTTCAAGTTAGTTCATTTATCCATCACTCATGGCTGGTGTTTAGCTGTCAGTAAAGGTGTCACTGGAAGGATTTCGAGTAACGTTAGTGATATTACTTTCGTTGTTGTAGTAGTTAATACTTTGTTGAATATATTGTATTGTTATATTGAACATTTTTCGTCTTTTCGTACACCACACACACATTTTATTGCTCTATATGTGTTCTGCCACGTTGCCTGAAATTATTATTGCTATTCATTTTGAGACTGCCTTTGAGAATTGGGCTGAATTCATAGCACCACACAACAAATTAAATGTTGAGAACCCATGACGTACTCGGTAGATTCGGTCCGGCGATTTGCGAAGGTCGACGGCTAAATGAAGGGGATTTAAGCTTTTGAGGTCTCGGTGTTTGCACGCGCCTAGTCAATTGTTCTATAGTCTCTAAAGTGAGGAATGAGCTGCTTACTTCACTCAGCGTGTTAGCTAATCACATCCTTCCTCAGGAGACCCATCTAGACTTTCAGTTTAAAGTCGACGGATGTAATACTAGAATATGAAGACACGGGAATAAGAATAATTAAAATATTCATGTGATGGTGAGACTGGTGTGGTGGTGGTGGTGGTAGTGATGGTGACACAAGTGTGAGGGTGTTGGTGGTATTGACGGTGTGACAAGGGTGGTCGTGTTGGTACTCACCTAGTTGTACTCACCTAATTGTGCTTGCGGGGGTTGAGCTTTGGCTCTTTGGTCCCGCCTCTCAACTGTCAATCAACTGATGTACAGATTCCTGAGCCTACTGGGCTCTATCATATCTACATTTGAAACTGTGTGTGGAGTCAGCCTTCACCACATCACTTCCTAGTGCATTCCGTTTATTTACTACTCTGACACTGAAAAAATTCTTTCTAACATCTCTGTGGCTCATCTGGGTACTAAGTTTCCACTTGTGTCCCCTTGTTCGTGTCCCACCCGAGCTGAAGAGTTTGTCTTGTCCACCCTGTCAATTCCCTGAGAATTTTGTAGGTGGTTATCATGTCTCCCCTTACTCTACTGTTTTCCAGGGATGTGAGGTTCAGCTCCTTTAGCCTTTCCTTGTAGCTCATTCCTCTCAGTTCCGGGACGAGCCTGGTGGCATACCGCTGAATCTTCTCTAACTTTGTCTTGTGTTTAACTGGGTATGGACTCCAGGCTGGAGCCTCATACTCCAGGATTGGTCTTACATAAGTGGTATACAGGGTCCTGAACGATTCGTTACACAAGTTTCTAAAGGCAGTTCTTATGTTGGCCAGTCTAGCATATGCCGCTGGATGATATTCTTTTGATGTGGGCCTCTGGGGACAGATTCGGTGTGATATCAACCCCCAGATTTTTCTCTCTATTTGACTCTTGCAGGATTTCACCTCCCAGATGATACCTTGTGTTCAGCCTTCTGCTCCCGTCGCCTAATTTCATTACCTTACACTGTCCTGAGTTGAACTTTAGCAGCCATTTTCTAGACCATTCCTCCAGTTTGTCCAGGTCATCCTGTAGTCTCTGTCTATCTTCATCCGGTCTTGATTCTTCTCATAATTTTTGCATCATCAGCAAACATTGAGAGGAATGAGTCTATACCCTCCGGAAGATCGTTTACATATATTAGAAACAGGATGGGTCCAAGTACTGAGCCCTGTGGGGCTCCGCTGGTGACATCTCGCCACTCTGATGTCGTCCCCCTCACCGTTACTCGCTGGTGGTAGTGACAGTGAGACAATTGTGGTCTTGGATGGTGCTAATGACGGTGAAAAATGTGTGGTGGTGGAAGTGACGGGGAGACAATAGTGTTCATAGGTGGTTGTAGTGACGGTGAAATAAGAGTGGTGTTAGAGGTATTGACAGGGAGACAAGTGTGGTGGTAGTGACAGTGACAAGTGTGGTGGTGGGTGGTGGTTGTGGACGGTGAGACATGTGTGGCGGTAGTGGTGGTGAGACAATTGTGGTGGTGGTGGTGGTAGTGACGGGTGAGACAGGTGTGGTGGTGGTAGTGACGGTGAGGACAAGTGTGGTGGTGGTAGTGACGGTGAGACAAGTGTGGTGGTGGTAGTGACGGTGAGACAAGTGTGGTGGTGGTAGTGACGGTGAGACAAGTGTGGTGTCCTATTGATCACAGTCAGTGCCCCCATAATAATATGTCATGAGCTATGCTGTTATGAGTCACGGTCCCCATTTCAATGTTAAAAGACACGGACAAGAACCTCCACTTAATTGTTAAAAGAGAGTAACCTTCAGCATCACTGGAACACATAGCCTGGCCAGTTATATTTATCAAGGTTCTAGGGGAATGAGAGGCTAGCAACAAATATTAAAGTTTACTGGCATTAATATCTCAATCCACATAACATTAAAAAATAATACATTCTACTGATACCACACACTATTACTTTATATCCAGCTTCTCATCAGCTGGCAATGATACATCAAATACAGGTCTGGAAACTGCATCAATCAACACTAGCTGACACCAGGAACTTTGCCTGGCGCAGTGGAACACTAGCGCCTATATGCTGCAAATACCAAAACAGGGTGGTGGTGTCACTACCAGTAACACATGAGGAATGAAGAAACAATATCACACAGAGCACCATGGCATTACTTAAGTTCCTCAGAAAGACATATAAAATCTCTACCACCTTGTATACATGTTGAACAACAGTAGAAATGATCCATGTTTATACATACTGTTGCATGATACTAAATCTAACAGGCACTAGATTTGTACCCCCAAATAACGTCACAAATCTCTGACCAGAAAGCTACACATGAGCTGGTCTGGGAAAGTCAAGGAGTAATGGTACCTTGAGCCAGCCTGCCCGTGGGTGACTGTATCCAAACTCCCTGAGTCAACTGACCCTCAACTTTCAACTCTCTCTTGCTCATTTATAGACATAACTCACTCATGAACTTCTAATTTAATATACGGCAAAGTAAAGAGTATAAGGCACAACCTTACATAATAAGAATTCAATACATTAGAGAACTTATCAGGAAATAAAATATATACACAAAGATTTCATATTGATAAGACATGGTAACGCTGGCGCAAGTCTGTACATCACGGTGGGTGGGGGGGGGGGGGAGAGGAAGTGGAGTTAGAGAGGATTCAATAACGTTGGCCAACTGTTTATACTTATGTATACATGTGCAGGCGATGAGTCACAATAACGTGGCTGAAGTATGTTGACCAGACCACACACTAGAAATTGAAGGGACGACGACGTTTCGGTCCGTCCTGGACCATTCTCAAGTCGATTGTCACAAGTCACATTCTCAAGTCACAATCGACTTGAGAATGGTCCAGGACGGACCGAAACGTCGTCGTCCCTTCAATTTCTAGTGTGTGGTCTGGTCAACATTATGTATACATGAATATAAAGTGAAGTAAATATGTAAAATATTCTAAATATTGATACACAAAACATGTGTATCAAAAGCTTGTCTAGGTGGAAAGCATTTCTCAGTGCCATAATTTCTTTAAATGTCATGATAAGAGGACAATGCAAGGTACAACACTAAAATGGAAACTGCGCAGTATACATGTGAGTAATACATCCGAGATCTAAATGTATATATTCTCTATCATGGTTCACATTATGTTACCTATACAGCACTTATGTAGCATTACATACAATAAGCATACAAGAATGTTTTTTCAGACTTCATGACATTAGGCTACTGCTATAAACTATACTTCTAAATATATATCCACAATTACATGGCATACATCTTTGATACTGAAATAGAATGTACTTAGTTGTGTATCCATACATTGACAATACATAAAGTTATAATAATATACTATCACAAAAGATTAGATACTACTTACAATATTCGTGATACGAGGCTATCAGTCAAGATATCACTGTATAGTTTGAGCACATCATACACCACTCTCAGTATGATCATACTAGTGTATACGTGGTCATAACATCCCTCCATCGCAATAAATGAGTACAATGTGAGACACAGTGTACACATTCTTACAGACATGGACCACAAAAACACACATCATGAATAATACATATATATTCACAATAATCTACATGAGCTGCACAAATATACGGTGCAAGCACAAATACCGCATCAACTACTACAGTATACAGAATATATATATAATATATATACTATGAATATAACATCATCAAGTTTTAAATCAATTACATGTAACTCAGCACTTACTAGTAATTATTATCATTCTCATGATGGTAAATCAGGAAATTTTAGGGTGGGTTTTCAACATAGGTTTTTTCAGGAAACGTTTAGACAATGCATCAGCCAGAACATTTAACTTTCCAGGAATATGATGAATATGGAGATTGAATTCCTGCAGATACAAAGACCACCTCAAAATTTTTTTACTATGGATTTTTGTTCTGTCAATAAATATTAAAGAATTACGGTCAGCATATACATCAACCTTTTTTCCATGTAAATATACTTCAAACTTCTTGCATGCCAACAGAAGAGCATAAGCCTCCTTTCAACAACAGAGTAATTTCTCTCTGTACTAGGGAACTTTCTCGAAAAATAGTATACAGGATGCTCAACATTATCACATCCAATCTGGAGTAGGACAGCACCTGCACCCAAGTCAGAAGCATCGATATACATGATAAAAGACTTAGTAAAATCAGGACTAGCGAGGACTGGGGATGAAGATATGATACCTTTTAAACCATCAAAGGCTTCTTGACACTGGGGAGTCCACTTAAATTTAGTTCTCTGCTGCAACATATCAGTCAGAGGTGAAGCTACCATAGAAAAGTTCTTACAGTACCTACGGTAATAGACACATATCCCTGAAAATCGTTGAACTTGTTTTTTTTGTTAGTCAAGATAGGATAATTAACAATGACATTAATTTTATCAGATAAAGGCATGATACATTGAGACCTTGACTAACCTCGTGCCCTAGATAAACAATTATACCTCTAGCAAAATTACATTTCTTTGGGTTAACAGTAAGATTGGCCTCTTGCAACTTAGCAAACAACAAATTTAAACCCTGCAAATGTTCTTGCCAAGAATCACTAAATATAACAATGTCATCTAAACAAGCACGGCAATTTGGAATATCCTGCAGCAACAAATTCATTAATCTCTGGAAGGTTGCTGGGGCATTCTTAAGACCAAAAGGCATAACGTTATACTGAAAACAACCATCAGGTGTTACAAAAGCTGAATACTCACTAGCTCGACTTGTCAAAGGCACTTGATGATATCCCTTGGGCAAATAGAGTTTAGATATATATTGACAGTGACCAATCTGGTCGATACAGTCATCAAGCAATGACAATGGGAAAGTGTCTACTTCAGTTACCTTATTTAACCGCCAGTAATCAGTACACAGGCGCCAACTCCCATCCGGTTTAGGAACTAACAAACATGGTGAACTCCAGGAACTCTGACTGGGTGTAACTAGACCATTTTCCAGGAGGAACTCCACTTCCCTCCTGATAATATCTCTCTTCTCTGGAGATACTCTATACGGATGCATACGAATCGGGGTGGTGTCTGTAAGCTGAATATCATGGCTCAAAACAGAGGTCTGGGTTGGAACTTCTCCAAACAGATTAGAATACTGGTGTAGTACCATTCTCAACTCTCCCTGTTTAACCTCATCCAAATGTCCCATCATCGCCTCAAAACTAGAATTACAAAAGGTATGATTAGACAAGACATGAGATATATGGTTCTCAGGGGGTGACTGTGTCCTGTACCACACATGACACTGAAGTGAAGAGTGAAGTATACAACTTTAGAACACTTTCCCACCAGGAGACTCGAACCCTAGCCAGCACAGAAGCCTTCCAGCAACTGAAAGTTGTATACTTCACTCTCGTGTTTAGGAGAGTTGTGCCTTAAGCATAGACACTGTGTCTTCCCATATTAACAGGGACTTGATGAAATAAACGTATAAATGACCCCTCACTTGCTCTAGTGCTCTTGGGAGGTGGTGATCTTTGGTGTATTTAAATACTCCGAAATTACCATCTCTTTAAAGGGTCTGAGCAGGTGGTGGAGCGGGTTAAGGCGTACCTGTTATGCCAGTTGCTGGAAGGCTTCTGTGCTGGCTAGGGTTCGAGTCTCCTGGTGGGAAAGTGTTCTAAAGTTGTATACTTCACTCTCGTGTTTAGGAGAGTTGTGCCTTAAGCATAGACACTGTGTCTTCCCATATTAACAGGGACTTGATGAAATAAACTTATAAATGACCCCTCACTTGCTCTAGTGCTCTTGGGAGGTGGTGATCTTTGGTGTATTTAAATACTCCAAAATTACCATCTCTTTAAAGGGTCTGAGCAGGTGGTGGAGCGGGTTAAGGCGTACCTGTTATGCCAGTTGCTGGAAGGCTTCTGTGCTGTCTAGGGTTCGAGTCTCCTGGTGGGAAAGTGTTCTAAAGATGTATACTTCACTCTCGTGTTTAGGAGAGTTCTGCCTTAAGCATAGACACTGTGTCTTCCCATATTAACAGGGACTTGATGAAATAAACGTATAAATGACCCCTCACTTGCTCTAGTGCTCTTGGGAGGTGGTGATCTTTGGTGTATTTAAATACTCCAAAATTACCATCTCTTTAAAGGGTCTGAGCAGGTGGTGGAGCGGGTTAAGGCGTACCTGTTATGCCAGTTGCTGGAAGGCTTCTGTGCTGGTTAGGTTCGAGTCTCCTGGTGGGAAAGTGTTCTAAAGTTGTATACTTCACTCTCGTGTTTAGGAGAGTTGTGCCATATATATATATATATATATATATATATATATATATATATATATATATATATATATATATATATATATATATATATATAAATATATATATATATATATATATATATATATATATATATATATATATATATATATATATATATTATTAAATATGACCGAAAAAGTAAGATTAATCATTCTAACACGAATTTTCTCAATCTTTCATACATTTCTTTTCACTGTTGGAGGTAAATCAAAAATCAATTCTCCAAAATTCATTTTTATTTCTAGTCTTACGCGACACGAGCGCGTTTCGTAAAACTTATTACATTTTCAAAGACTTTAGTTCACAAATACACAACTGAATAGAACTTACTCATCTCCGATTTTATATCTACATTTGAGTGAGGTGGAAGGGGTGATGTGGCATTAACACAAGACAGAACAAGAGGTGGCATTAATAGGGTATTAATTTCATCAACACAAGACAGAACAAGAGGTGGTATTAATAGGGTATTAATTTCATCAACACAAGACAGAACACGAAACAATGGGTATTGAATAGAAGTGTTTGTAGAAAGCCTATTGGTCCATATTTCTTGATGCTTCTATATTGGAGCGGAGTCTAGAGGTGGGTAGAATATAGTTGTGCAATAATTGGCTGTTGATTGCTGGTGTTGACTTCTTGATGAGTAGTGCCTCGCAAACGTCAAGCCGCCTGCTATCGCTGTATCTATCGATGATTTCTGTGTTGTTTACTAGGATTTCTCTGGCTATGGTTTGGTTGTGGGAAGAGATTATATGTTCCTTAATGGAGCCCTGTTGCTTATGCATCGTTAAACGCCTAGAAAGAGATGTTGTTGTCTTGCCAATATACTGGTTTTTTTGGAGCTTACAGTCCCCAAGAGGGCATTTAAAGGCATAGACGACATTAGTCTCTTTTAAAGCGTTCTGTTTTGTGTCTGGAGAGTTTCTCATGAGTAGGCTGGCCGTTTTTCTGGTTTTATAGTAAATCGTCAGTTGTATCCTCTGATTTTTGTCTGTAGGGATAACGTTTCTATTAACAATATCTTTCAGGACCCTTTCCTCCGTTTTATGAGCTGTGGAAAAGAAGTTCCTGTAAAATAGTCTAATAGGGGGTATAGGTGTTGTGTTAGTTGTCTCTTCAGAGGTTGCATGGCTTTTCACTTTCCTTCTTATGATGTCTTCGGCGAAACCATTGGAGAAGCCGTTATTGACTAGGACCTGCCTTACCCTGCAGAGTTCTTCGTCGACTTGCTTCCATTCTGAGCTGTGGCTGAGAGCACGGTCGACATATGCGTTAACAACACTCCTCTTGTACCTGTCTGGGCAGTTGCTGTTGGCATTTAGGCACATTCCTATGTTCATTTCCTTAGTGTAGACTGCAGTGTGGAAACCTCCGCCCTTTTCCATGACTGTTACATCTAGAAAGGGCAGCTTCCCATCCTTTTCCATCTCGTAAGTGAAACGCAGCACGGAACTCTGCTCAAATGCCTCCTTCAGCTCCTGCAGATGTCTGACATCAGGTACCTGTGTAAAAATGTCGTCAACATACCTGCAGTATATGGCCGGTTTCAAGTTCATGTCGACTAAGACTTTTTGCTCGATGGTACCCATGTAGAAGTTTGCAAACAGGACACCTAGGGGAGAACCCATGGCGACCACATCTACTTGCTTATACATGTGCCCATCCGGGCTCAAGAAGGGTGCCTCTTAAGTACAAGCTTGGAGTAGTTTCCTCAGAATATTTTCTGGTATGTCAAGAGGAGTACAGGCTGGATCACGATACACTCTGTCGGCTATCATTCCGATTGTCTCGTCCACAGGTACGTTGGTAAACAGCGATTCTACGTCCAACGAGGCTCTTATCCCTGTGGCCCGTGTGCCCCGCAGTAAGTCAACAAATTCCTTTGGAGACTTCAGGCTGAAGGCGCAAGGAACATAAGGAGTCAGTAGGCCGTTGAGTCGCTTCGCCAGTCTGTACGTGGGTGTGGGTATCTGGCTAATGATTGGCCGGAGTGGGTTTCCAGGCTTGTGTGTCTTGACATTTCCATACGCATATCCAGGTTTATATTCCACAATGATCTTTGGCAGGTGGAGTCCGGATTTCTTGGCGTTCACAGTTTCGATCAGTTTGTTGACCTTTGCTTTTAATTCAGCTGTAGTGTCCTTCATTACCCTTTGGAACTTAGTTTGGTCAGAGAGTATGATGTTTATTTTCGCCAGATATTCGTCTTTTTTAAGAATGACATATATTGGCGACTTGTCACCTCTCCTGACAACTATCTCCTTGTTCTCACAAAGGCTTTTAGCTGCCGCTTTAAGCTCGGGGGACAGTATGGTGCTTCTGTAATTGCCTCGATTCTTTCCTCCTTCTGCAATAAGTTCTGCTTGTAAGGTATCTTTGGTAGTGACCTTCTTTTGTGTCTCGAGGTCGAATATGTCGTCCAACAGAATTTCCAACTCTACTTTCCGGGCCATCTCACTCGGTCTGGACATAACATGACAGTTTATGCCCAGATTTAGGAGAGTGACTTGGTCCTCAGTGAGGTTAATTCCTGCAAGGTTCAGGAAGCCATCTCTTGGTCGTGGAATTGCCATAGGTCCTCCATATATTGTTGTTAGTTTCTTGATAATCCTTGTTTCAGTGCTGAGGTGATGTTGGTCTGTGAGGATGTTTCGTTCAATGCGGGTACGGATACTTTCGTCGATGTTGCTATTTCTCCACTCGTTTGTAGCATGAAGTAGTTGCGTTTTGTTGTCTTTGATTTCATTCTCTGTCTTGTATATCTGATCACGAATCAGATCCTGGCGATATTTTATCGTGAAGGCTTGATTCCTTGCTGCTGGGTCGTGCACTTTAACATTAGTATATTTTGATAGCAGTCTTTCCTGTAGACATATATTATTAAATATGACCGAAAAAGTAAGATTAATAATTCTAACACGAATTTTCTCAATCTTTCGTACATTTCTTTTCACTGTTGGAGGTAAATCAAAAATCAATTCTCCAAAATTCATTTTTATTTCTAGTCTGACGCGACACGAGCGCGTTTCGTAAAACTTATTACATTTTCAAAGACTTTAGTTCACAAA
The DNA here is from genome assembly GCF_040958095.1 of Procambarus clarkii. NCBI lineage: Eukaryota > Metazoa > Arthropoda > Malacostraca > Decapoda > Cambaridae > Procambarus > Procambarus clarkii. The sequence goes on along the minus strand of NC_091227.1, from coordinate 3,486,159 downwards.
TACACAACTGAATAGAACTTACGCATCTCCATTTGAGTGAGGTGGAAGGGGTGATGTGGCATTAACACAAGACAGAACAAGAGGTGGCATTAATAGGGTATTAATTTCATCAACACAAGACAGAACAAGAGGTGGTATTAATAGGGTATTAATTTCATCAACACAAGACAGAACACGAAACAATGGGTATTGAATAGAAGTGTTTGTAGAAAGCTATTGGTCCATATTTCTTGATGCTTCTATATTGGAGCGGAGTCTAGAGGTGGGTAGAATATAGTTGTGCAATAATTGGCTGTTGATTGCTGGTGTTGACTTCTTGATGAGTAGTGCCTCGCAAACGTCAAGCCGCCTGCTATCGCTGTATCTATCGATGATTTCTGTGTTGTTTACTAGGATTTCTCTGGCTATGGTTTGGTTGTGGGAAGAGATTATATGTTCCTTAATGGAGCCCTGTTGCTTATGCATCGTTAAACGCCTAGAAAGAGATGTTGTTGTCTTGCCAATATACTGGGTTTTTTTTAGCTTACAGTCCCCAAGAGGGCATTTAAAGGCATAAACGACGTTAGTCTCTTTTAAAGCGTTCTGTTTTGTGTCTGGAGAGTTTCTCATGAGTAGGCTGGCCGTTTTTCTGGTTTTATAGTAAATCGTCAGTTGTATCCTCTGATTTTTGTCTGTAGGGATAACGTTTCTATTAACAATATCTTTCAGGACCCTTTCCTCTGTTTTATGAGCTGTGGAAAAGAAGTTCCTGTAAAATAGTCTAATAGGGGGTATAGGTGTTGTGTTAGTTGTCTCTTCAGAGGTTGCATGGCTTTTCACTTTCCTTCTTATGATGTCTTCGACGAAACCATTGGAGAAGCCGTTATTGACTAGGACCTGCCTTACCCTGCAGAGTTCTTCGTCGACTTGCTTCCATTCTGAGCTGTGGCTGAGAGCACGGTCGACATATGCGTTAACATATGAGAAATAGCAACATCGACGAAAGTATCCGTACCCGCATTGAACAACACCTCGACATCCTTACAGACCAACATCACCTCAGCACTGAAACAAGGATTATCAAGAAACTATCAACATTATATGGAGGACCTATGGCAATTCCACGACCAAGAGATGGCTTCCTGAACCTTGCAGGAATTAACCTCACTGAGGACCAAGTCACTCTCCTAAATCTGGGCATAAACTGTCATGTTATGTCCAGACCGAGTGAGATGGCCCGGAAAGTAGAGTTGGAAATTCTGTTGGACGACATATTCGACCTCGAGACACAAAAGAAGGTCACTACCAAAGATACCTTACAAGCAGAACTTATTGCAGAAGGAGGAAAGAATCGAGGCAATTACAGAAGCACCATACTGTCCCCCGAGCTTAAAGCGGCAGCTAAAAGCCTTCGTGAGAACAAGGAGATAGTTGTCAGGAGAGGTGACAAGTCGCCAATATATGTCATTCTTAAAAAAGACGAATATCTGGCGAAAATGAACATCATACTCTCTGACCAAACTAAGTTCCAAAGGGTAATGAAGGACACTACAGCTGAATTAAAAGCAAAGGTCAACAAACTGATCGAAACTGTGAACGCCAAGAAATCCGGACTCCACCTGCGAAAGATCATTGGGGAATATAAACCTGGATATGCGTATGGAAATGTCAAGACACAAGCCTGGAAACCCACTTCGGCCAATCATTAGCCAGATACCCACACCCACGGACAGACTGGCGAAGCGACTCAACGGCCTGCTGACTCCTTATGTTCCTTGCGCCTTCAGCCTGAAGTCTCCAAAGGAATTTGTTGACTTACTGCGGGGCACACGGGCCACAGGGATAAGAGCCTCGTTGGACGTAGAATCGCTGTTTACCAACGTACCTGTGGACGAGACAATCGGAATGATAGCCGACAGAGTGTATCGTGATCCAGCCTGTACTCCTCTTGACATACCAGAAAATATTCTGAGGAAACTACTCCAAGCTTGTACTAAAGAGGCACCCTTCTTGAGCCCGGATGGGCACATGTATAAGCAAGTAGATGTGGTCGCCATGGGTTCTCCCCTAGGTGTCCTGTTTGCAAACTTCTACATGGGTACCATCGAGCAAAAAGTCTTAGTCGACATGAACTTGAAACCGGCCATATACTGCAGGTATGTTGACGACATTTTTACACAGGTACCTGATGTCAGACATCTGCAGGAGCTGAAGGAGGCATTTGAGCAGAGTTCCGTGCTGCGTTTCACTTACGAGATGGAAAAGGATGGGAAGCTGCCCTTTCTAGATGTAACAGTCATGGAAAAGGGCGGAGGTTTCCACACTGCAGTCTACACTAAGGAAACGAACATAGGAATGTGCCTAAATGCCAACAGCGACTGCCCAGACAGGTACAAGAGGAGTGTTGTTAACGCATATGTCGACCGTGCTCTCAGCCACAGCTCAGAATGGAAGCAAGTCGACGAAGAACTCTGCAGGGTAAGGCAGGTCCTAGTCAATAACGGCTTCTCCAATGGTTTCGTCGAAGACATCATAAGAAAGAAAGTGAAAAGCCATGCAACCTCTGAAGAGACAACTAACACAACACCTATACCCCCTATTAGACTATTTTACAGGAACTTCTTTTCCACAGCTCATAAAACGGAGGAAAGGGTCCTGAAAGATATTGTTAATAGAAACGTTATCCCTACAGACAAAAATCAGAGGATACAACTGACGATTTACTATAAAACCAGAAAAACGGCCAGTCTACTCATGAGAAACTCTCCAGACACAAAACAGAACGCTTTAAAAGAGACTAACGTCGTCTATGCCTTTAAATGCCCTCTTGGCGACTGTAAGCTCCAAAAAACCCAGTATACTGGCAAGACAACAACATCTCTTTCTAGGCGTTTAACGATGCATAAGCAACAGGGCTCCATTAAAGAACATATAATCTCTTCCCACAACCAAACCATAGCCAGAGAAATCCTAGTAAACAACACAGAAATCATCGATAGATACAGCGATAGCAGGCGGCTTGACGTTTGCGAGGCACTACACATCAAGAAGTCAACACCAGCAATCAACAGCCAATTATTGCACAACTATCTTCTACCCACCTCTAGACTCCGCTCCAATATAGAAGCATCAAGAAATATGGACCAATAGGCTTTCTACAAACACTTCTATTCAATACCCATTGTTTCGTGTTCTGTCTTGTGTTGATGAAATTAATACCCTATTAATACCACCTCTTGTTCTGTCTTGTGTTGATGAAATTAATACCCTATTAATGCCACCTCTTGTTCTGTCTTGTGTTAATGCTACATCACCCCTTCCACCTCACTCAAATGTAGATATAAAATCGGAGATGCGTAAGTTCTATTCAGTTGTGTATTTGTGAACTAAAGTCTTTGAAAATGTAATAAGTTTTACGAAACGCGCTCGTGTCGCGTTAGACTAGGAATAAAAATGAATTTTGGAGAATTGATTTTTGATTTACCTCCAACAGTGAAAAGAAATGTACGAAAGATTGAGAAAATTCGTGTTAGAATTATTAATCTTACTTTTTCGGTCATATTTAATGATATATGTCTACAGGAAAGACTACTACCAAAATATACATATATATATATATATATATATATATATATATATATATATATATATATATATATATATATATACATATATATATATATATATATATATATATATATATATATATATATATATACATATATATATATATATATATATATATATATATATATATATATATATATATATACATACATATATATATATATATATATATATATATATATATATATATATATATATATATATATATATATATATATATATATATATATATATATATATATATATGTCGTACCTAGTAGCCAGAACGCACTTCTATGCCTACTATTCAAGGCCCGATTTGCCTAATAAACCAAGTTTTCATGAATTAATTGTTTTTCGACTACCTAACCTACCTAACCTAACCTAACCTAACGTTTTCGGCTACCTAACCTAACCTAACCGATAAAGATAGGTTAGGTTAGGTTAGGTAGGGTTGGTTAGGTTCGGTCATATATCTACATTAATTTTAACTCCAATAAAAAAAAATTGACCTCATACGTAATGAAATGGTTAGCTTTATAACTTCATAAGAAAAAAATTAGAGAAAATATACTAATTCATGAAAACTTGGCTTATTAGGCAAATTGGGCCTTGAATAGTAGGCATAGAAGTGAGTTCTGGCTACTAGGTACGACATATATATATATATATATATATATATATATATATATATATATATATATATATATATATATATATACATATATATATATATATATATATATATATATATATATATATATATATATATATATATATAGATATATATGTATATATATATATATATATATATATATATATATATATATATATATGTATATATATATATATATATATATATATATATATATATATATATATATATATATATATATATATATATATATATATATATATATATATATATATATATATATATCTATATATATAACGATCACAAAACACTGATTATTTTCTGCCGAAAATCAACAGAGAAATATGAAATGATGCTTGTTAAAGCCTTTGTCAACATCAGTCAGACTGGTGTTGACAAAGGCTTTAACAAGCCGAAACGTTCACCTCATTTCATATTTCTCTGTGGATTTTCCGCATATATATATATATATATATATATATATATATATATATATATATATATATATATATATATATATATATATATATATATATATATATATATATATACATATATATATATATATATATATATATATATATATATATATATATATATATGTATATATATATATATATATCCACAATTACATGGCATACATCTTTGATACAGAAATAATATAGACTGGGAAATGTATGTCATACATTGACAATACATTAAATAAGATTAATATATGGTAACATGAAATTACATCATATACACAATATTCGTGATACGAGGCTATCAACCAAGATATCACTGTATAGTTTGACCACACTCCTACACCAATCTCAGTATGATCATACTGGTGTATGCGTGGTCATAACACCTACCTCTTCCCCTGGACACTTTAGTCAGACCCACCTCTTCCCATGGACACTTTAGTCAGACCCACCTTTTCCCATGGACACCTATAGTCAGACCCACCTCTTCCCATGGACACCTATAGTCAGACCCACCTCTTCCCATGGACACCTATAGTCAGACCCACCTCTTCCCATGGACACTTTAGTCAGACCCACCTCTTCCCATGGACACCTTTAGTCAGACCCACCTCTTCCCATGGACACCTACAGTCAGACCCACCTCTTCCCATGGACACTTTAGTCAGACCCACCTCTTCCCATGGACACTTTAGTCAGACCCACCTCTTCCCATGGACACCTATAGTCAGACAAACCTCTTCCAATGGACACCTATAGTCAGACCCACCTCTTCCCATGGACACCTTTAGTCAGCCCCACCTCTTCCCATGGACACCTTTAGTCAGACCCACCTCTTCCCATGGTCACCTTTAGTCTGACCCACCTCTTCCCATGGACACCTTTAGTCAGACCCACCTCTTCCCATGGACACCTTTAGTCAGACCCACCTCTTCCCATGGACACCTTTAGTCTGACCCACCTCTTCCCATGGACACTTTAGTCAGACCCACCTCTTCCCATGGACACATTTAGTCTGACCCACCTCTTCCCATGGACACCTTTAGTCAGACCCACCTCTTCCCATGGACACCTTTAGTCTGACCCACCTCTTCCCATGGACACTTTAGTCAGACCCACCTCTTCCCATGGACACATTTAGTCTGACCCACCTCTTCCCATGGACACCTTTAGTCAGACTCACCTCTTCCCATGGACACCTTTAGTCTGACCCACCTCTTCCCATGGACACCTTTAGTCTGACCCACCTCTTCCCCTTAGACTCTTTAGTCTGACCCACCTCTTCCCCTTAGACTCTTTAGTCTGACCCACCTCTTCCCATGGACACCTTTAGTCTGACCCACCTCTTCCCATAGACACCTTTAGTCAGACCCACCTCTTCCCATGGACACCTTTAGTCAGACCCACCTCTTCCCATGGACACCTTTTGTCAGACCCACCTCTTCCCATGGTCACCTTTAGTCAGACCCACCTCTTCCCATGGACACCTTTAGTCTGACCCACCTCTTCCCATGGACACCTTTAGTCAGACCCACCTCTTCCCATGGACACCTTTAGTCAGACCCACCTATTCCCATGGACACCTTTAGTCAGACCCACCTCTTCCCATGGACACCTTTAGTCAGACCCACCTCTTCCCATGGACACCTTTAGTCAGCCCCACCTCTTCCCATGGTCACTTTAGTCAGACCCACCTATTCCCATGGACACCTTTAGTCAGACCCACCTCTTCCCATGGACACCTTTAGTCAGACCCACCTCTTCCCATGGACACCTTTTGTCAGACCCACCTCTTCCCATGGACACTTTAGTCAGACCCACCTCTTCCCATGGACACCTTTAGTCAGACCCACCTCTTCCCATGGACACCTACAGTCAGACCCACCTCTTCCCATGGACACTTTAGTCAGACCCACCTCTTCCCATGGACACTTTAGTCAGACCCACCTCTTCCCATGGACACCTATAGTCAGACAAACCTCTTCCAATGGACACCTATAGTCAGACCCACCTCTTCCCATGGACACCTTTAGTCAGCCCCACCTCTTCCCATGGACACCTTTAGTCAGACCCACCTCTTCCCATGGTCACCTTTAGTCTGACCCACCTCTTCCCATGGACACCTTTAGTCAGACCCACCTCTTCCCATGGACACCTTTAGTCAGACCCACCTCTTCCCATGGACACCTTTAGTCTGACCCACCTCTTCCCATGGACACTTTAGTCAGACCCACCTCTTCCCATGGACACATTTAGTCTGACCCACCTCTTCCCATGGACACCTTTAGTCAGACCCACCTCTTCCCATGGACACCTTTAGTCTGACCCACCTCTTCCCATGGACACTTTAGTCAGACCCACCTCTTCCCATGGACACATTTAGTCTGACCCACCTCTTCCCATGGACACCTTTAGTCAGACTCACCTCTTCCCATGGACACCTTTAGTCTGACCCACCTCTTCCCATGGACACCTTTAGTCTGACCCACCTCTTCCCCTTAGACTCTTTAGTCTGACCCACCTCTTCCCCTTAGACTCTTTAGTCTGACCCACCTCTTCCCATGGACACCTTTAGTCTGACCCACCTCTTCCCATAGACACCTTTAGTCAGACCCACCTCTTCCCATGGACACCTTTAGTCAGACCCACCTCTTCCCATGGACACCTTTTGTCAGACCCACCTCTTCCCATGGTCACCTTTAGTCAGACCCACCTCTTCCCATGGACACCTTTAGTCTGACCCACCTCTTCCCATGGACACCTTTAGTCAGACCCACCTCTTCCCATGGACACCTTTAGTCAGACCCACCTATTCCCATGGACACCTTTAGTCAGACCCACCTCTTCCCATGGACACCTTTAGTCAGACCCACCTCTTCCCATGGACACCTTTAGTCAGCCCCACCTCTTCCCATGGTCACTTTAGTCAGACCCACCTATTCCCATGGACACCTTTAGTCAGACCCACCTCTTCCCATGGACACCTTTAGTCAGACCCACCTCTTCCCATGGACACCTTTTGTCAGACCCACCTCTTCCCATGGTCACCTTTAGTCAGACCCACCTTTTCCCATGGACACCTTTAGTCTGACCCACCTCTTCCCATGGACACCTTTAGTCAGACCCACCTCTTCCCATGGACACCTTTAGTCAGACCCACCTCTTCCCATGGACACTTTAGTCAGACCCACCTCTTCCCATGGACACATTTAGTCTGACCCACCTCTTCCCATGGACACCTTTAGTCAGACCCACCTCTTCCCATGGACACCTTTAGTCTGACCCACCTCTTCCCATGGACACCTATAGTCAGACAAACCTCTTCCAATGGACACCTATAGTCAGACCCACCTCTTCCCATGGACACCAAGGAAGGACTGTGGGAATTTACTTATGACAGCAATATTTATTAAGTTTAATTTTATATGAATAATTATTTTAAATTTTGGTTAATTATATATTTAATTACATTATAAGTTTATTTTATTAAAAATAGTGGACTTAATCAGTCTGCACAACTGACTCCTTACACACTTGGGGAGGGGGGATTATATTTAAAACCATAAATAACTAATCTTAAAAAATCTGTTAAGTTCAGAATTTGGATTTAAAGCGTTGCTTTGCTATACGGTCTTGCTCTCAGTCTGGACGCCAGCCTGCCTACAATATACATTGCAGTAATGCATAGAAAATTTATTGAATTATTAAAACACGAATTAGGGTGATTTATTATCAAGAATACTTACCCATCAGTGCTGGTTGATCATGCCACATAACCATATCAGGCTGGTGAACTAAGAAGGGCCACTCCCTATAACTATCAGAAATGGAACAAGGCAATTCCCTTACTGTAGAAAAGGTCAATCAGCGGAGTGTACCATAGAACCTTAATACTCTTCAAAACTCCAGCCCTGCATCAAGTGTACTCACCTAATTGTGCTTGCGGGGTTTGTGCTTTGGCTCTTTGGTCCCTCCCCTCAACTGTCAATCAATTGGTGTACAGACTCCTGAGCCTACTGGGCTCTATCATATCTACGTTTAAAACTGTGTATGGAGTCAGCCTCCACCACATCACTGCCTAATGCATTCCATCTGTTAATTACTCTCACACTAAAAAAGTTCTTTCTAACGTCCCTGTGGCTTATTTGGGTACTCAGTTTCCACCTGTGTCCCCATGTTCGCGTACCACCCGTGTTAAACAGTTTATCTTTATCTACCCTGTCAATTCTCTGAGAATTTTCTGGTAGTGATCATGTCTCCCCTTACTCTTCTGTCTTCTAATGTCGTGAGGTGCATTTCTCGCAGCCTTTCTTCCTAACTTATGCCTCCTAGTTCTGGGACTAGCCTAGTGGTATATCTCTGAACTTTTTCCAGCTTCGCCTTGTGCTTGACAAGGTACGGGCTCCATGCTGGGGCCGCATACTCCAGGATTGGTCATACATATGTGGTATATAAGGTTCTGAATGATTCCTTACACAGGTTCCTGAAGGCAGTTCTGATGTTAGCCAGCCTCGCATACGCCGCAGATGTTATTCTTTTGATGTGTGCTTCAGGAGACAGGGTTGGTGTGATATCAACACCTAGATCTTTCTCTCCGTTCGTTTCATGAAGGACTTCATCTCCCATTCTGTATCCTGTGTCTGTCCTCCTGTTTCCACTGCCTAGTTTCATTACCTAACATATACTTGGGGTTGAACTTTAGTAGCCATTTGTTGACCATTCATGCATTCTGTCTAGGTCATCTTGTAGTCTCATACTGTCTTCCTCCGTCTTAATCCTCCTCATAATTATTGCATCATCAGCAAACAATGATAGGAATGACTCTATACCATCTGGGAGATCATTGACATATATATAAGAAACAGTATGGGTCCAAGGACTGAACCCTGCAGGACCCCACTGGTGACATCTCGCCAATCTGAGATCTCACCCCGTACAGTGACTCGCTGTCTTCTGTTACTTAGGCACTCCCTTAGAATGTGTTCCATTTGGGTTAAGTGTAAAATGGCAAGTCTCCTTTCTCAGTCAAGGAGCGCTCTTGCCCATTTAAAATTTTATCCCAATCCCAGAGGAGAGTTATTTAAATTTTACTTTCTTTAAAATGATTTCAGCTTTTATTTATTTTGTTAATTTAATTTATGCTGAAAACCGTAACCAGACTCCATGAATTCAATATTTATGTATAGACACAAATACGCTCTGTACTCTACATGTTTGTGACGTGGCGGTCACATTTTCTCCACAATGAGTGGAGGAATTATTTACATTTCTTCCTATTGAAGATAAACTTAACTTTAATTTTGTTTTGATGGTTCTACACAGCAACAGAAACTATCTTTTCCTGATGTATATTTAGTTAAGTAAAATATAATAACTATAAATAAATATTGTATGGGAAATTTCCCACATAATTCCAGGGAAAACAAATATGGGTCGGAACCCACTGTTTAGGACTGGCCGAACACTTCATTACTCCTTTTCAGAATTTTTTAAATATTGTTTTAGTTTTAGTTTTCACTCCTGTGTAGCAGTACGTACAGGATGGACGTCCAGTATTGGAGGTCTCTTGGCGACTTCTTCTCCAGCCAACTCCAGTGGTACTAACTTTTACAATGTCTTGAGGCTAGTGGTGCCTTTGCACTTTACTTTTACTATCGTCAAGGTACCCTGGTTGTGTGGGTGAATACAAACAATACAAGCTATAATCCACTCTTAACGTGCGACTGTTGCTGTCCATTAGAACAACATCGCTATGGTTGTAAGTGAATTCGGTTATAGGGGTTAGTAGCTCCATTGTGATACTCACGCAGAACAGTTAATTCTTCCTTGTCCAAAATTATATTCGACCAACTGATTACCTGTGACAGGTGTTTATAACTCCGAGGTAAACCATTTTCCCCAACGTATGAAGGCTCTCTACGTTCTTCATCAGTGAGGGAGGCAATAGGGGTGACAGATCCTCCATACATCAGATGAGATGGACTAACAGGCTCGTGTTGTGAGTAGTCGTCAGAGAGGTAAGTCAATGGTCGGTTTTTGACTCGGGAATTAATTTCTGTGACAACGGTTTGGAGTTCATGGAGATCTATTTTCTGGTAGTGCAGAGTTTTTTCCTTAGACAGCGTTTCACTGTCCCTACCATCCTCTCGTAGAACACCCGTGCCACAGTGCTCTGGGTGGTAAAATTGCCAGTATCACTGCCATTGATTCAGGGCAGTCTGAACAACTGGGCGGTGCCAGACCTACAATAGGCATGCTTCACCAGCCACCAAGCTGGACCCGTTATCGGGTATCATCAACTTGGGGCAGGATCTACATACACCAAACCTGTGGTAGGCCTGGATGAATGATTCAGCATTCATTGGGGAGTCACTTCCAGGTGAGCTCCTCGAGTGGTGGCACAAGTAAAAAGGCCTTAACAGCCTTAATGTAAGCCTTAACAGGGACTTTATCTCTGGTGCCTGTTAGGATAATAGCTCCTGTGAAGTCTACCACAGTGGTCTCAAAAGGATGAAGGTGCAGTTCTCGGTCCCTTGGATGTGGTGGAGGTCCAGGGAAAGGACACACCGAGCATCGCACCTCAGGCAGACAGGATTTAAGAATTGCAGGATTTAAGAATTGACTTAACAGTTTGGGAACCTTAGGGAAGCCAGTACCCCACCATTGAATGCGCAGTAGTCGTGAAAGTAAAGCACAAGCAATCTACTTATCTAAAGATTCCGGGGGGAGGAACTGAGGTTGTTTACTTCAAGATCAACGTCTGTGTGCTGTAATCTTCCCCCGCAATGCAGAACGTTCTGATTGTCTTGGTCAATTCAGAGACTTAAGTCATTTATATTTTTTGGTGAGAAGTTTCATAGTCCTCACTCTAGGTTTACACTTGTGCATGTTTGACCCAGTACTTAGGAGAACCTTGTGCTCTTAATGCTTCTACTTGTGCTTGATACCTACTTTCTGCAAGAAATGAAACACTGGGTTACACTGAGTAGTTTATTCAGAGCAAAGCACTGAGTACAGTCAATTACTAAAGTCAAGTTAGCCTTGGGATCTCAGTGAGAACAGTGACATTGGTCACTCTGACTTGTGACTTTTGTTCGGGCCACTTGTAAATGACTATCCACTGAAGCCCATGGAACCACATCTCGGCTTTAGTTATTTGCTTAAATGTCAGTCCTCTAGATAGATTATCAGCTGGTTTCTCCTTAGTTGGGACTATCAGAGTTTGTATCCAAATGATAAGTCTCTAATTACTTTAGAGTTGTTACTGACAGAGCATTTTGCTCCTATAGTTGTATTTCAATTGCAGTACCGTGTCGTGACGCTGAACCCCGGTTCATTCCGAACACAGCGATTACACAACACATAACACCTTGCCTCAGCAACCGTTACTACCACCGTGTACTCCTACACACACCAGACCCTTGAGGCGTACCACTAGGTTTGTACTGGAACACAATGAATGAACGTATGGAAGGTATTTAAAGGCCGTCGGGTTTTGTCATTTAATCACAAAGAATAGACTCTGACAAATAATAACATATTAACATACTCTATTAGGTCAATACACTTCCAATACTCATAGACCACTTGACCTCCGCGATCACCACCCACACTCGTAACTTCCGCCTAAGTCCCTAATACGGAATGATTACTACAACGCTCCACACCCGGTTAGTCTTTCATTCAATACTCACATACTGCAGACTTAACTTGGTCACTAAGATCACATCAGGTTCTCGCATAGCTGTCTGCTACACTTCGCTGCTGCCGCAAACGGAGATCCAGAGGACTTCTCAGTTCAACTCCCGCAATCAGACTGACTCCAGTCAGCCATCTACCTCAACCATTTCACCCCGCCTCTCAAGGAAGGTATAATCCGATTAACCTTATCCCTAGAGCGGTAATCTTGTTCCTAGAAGCCTGAGAAAGAATAATTCCTCTTTCCAGGAATTATTAATTTGGCTAAACAGCTTCGGTCTTAATCCATTGCCCTTTCTTAGATATGTGATCCATAGTCTATCTACTTAACATGTACTTCCAATCATCATTCGTTAAGTGTTGTAGTAATGATCCTCTAGCTAATAATTCCTACTAACTTGTGGATTACAACACCACTCCCCTCCTTAAACACGCATATGTCCCCATATGCATCATTGCAATGGTTCCATTAGTGCAAGGACCTGGAGGATGCACCCACCATATGTGTACAACTAAAAAATCACCCAATAAGTTCATCATACACCCGATGAAATAAATTAAAATTTTCCCCTACATGACTCACAACACTTCTCCAACATATACACTATATTCACATCATAGCACAGGTAAAATAGTCTGTAATAATTTTTCCCATCTCCAACAATGCACATATACCTAAACTGCTGACATATAATAACATACAAACATATCCATAAAATTACATGGACCAGAATGCTGGCACTTAAACAGAAATGACACTAGTCATTAATATATACACACACATATATATCTAAGGTTCTTCATCCTTAGTAATAAGTTAATAACTTAACATCCTGCCCTGTACTGTTGCCATAAGGGCTTACAATGGTCACACAATGTTTCACTGGCCTCCTCCACAATTGGCAGCATCACTTCTCTTGTCTTCGTGTCCCATGGTTGCTAGGTCATAGATCCTCCATGATTCAGACAAAACCCAGGCTGTCCAGCCTGGTGAATGTTGTCAATGTCCCATCGTTGCTCTGAGCTAACGTGATCCTGGCCTCCAGAGCAACGGAGATTCCTATCCCAGGGACATGTTCCCTCGGGTCTATGCTGCCATCTCGTTCCAGGGCACCAACCCCAGAACGCTGTAGATACCTCACAGCTCTCTGGTCATCCTTCCTTGCTGTGCTCACCACAGCTGTAGCACATTACTCTAGGCCCATCTGCCCAGAGTGTGTCCACCTGTATTCACACCTTCCCGACCGCTGTACCTGCAAAATATTCCCTCGGAGCCCCCTGGCTCGATCCCATTATTACATAACACCCCCTTGGCTCCTTACTCTCTCCCCGTATATAGCCTGAGCGCAGCTGCAAAACCATTGCAGCTGGCCCTTATCCCTGCTTTGATGTCAGGGGGCGAATTTCGCCTATAACGTCACGTTGGCTTCACTTCCTCCCCCTTTTGTTTTCTAGAATTACTGAGTGTAGCCTCATAGCTTCCCTTCTACTCTACCTGAAGCTCTGTGACATGATCCCGGGGGACCTTCTCAAGCCTAACACTCAGTAATGGTGCCGATGAGGTGATATACAGTATATACATTCACATACATTATCACAATAAATACCTCATTAAAATAATTTCCAACTTATGTCACTAAAACATCATACTGCCACTGGCTCGCCTCTAACGAGATTCCTGTAACAACTTAATAAGAAATTAGTATATCTACTTCGCTCGCCCACTGCAACCACCAACACCTGAAATTTTGAAATTCTACCTTGTAATCTTATCCATAAGACTTACCCACTCCGACATAATTAATGAAAATTTTAATGAGAATAATGAATTTTTATTTGTCTTTTATGAGTTTTGCTAGATATATCGACTTGGCTCGCCTACTGCAGCCACCAACTCCTGCAATTATCCACATTGCATGTTATCCATAAGACTTACCCACTCCGACACACGATCACCTCTGGTCATCCCAACCACTGATGACCTCATTATAATGTCACACATCCCTACAACCACTTCCTGCGTCCTAACGCACCGACCTTGCTACGCCAATACTCACCTTACCGACCACTACATGGCGCCCCTGCGCCACCATATACTTCACAACACCACACTCCATACCAGGCGTCCAAACGCCACTACACTACACCACCCAATGGCGTCCCCAACGCCCCCAACACAACACACGGCGTCCCCAACGCCCTCAACACAACACACGGCGTCCCCAACGCCCTCAACACAACACACGGCGTCCCCAACACAACACACGGCGTCCCCAACGCCCTCAACACAACACCCGGCGTCCCCGTAGCCCTCAACACAACACCCGGCGTCCCCAACGCCCTCAACACAACACCCGGCGTCCCCAACGCCCTCAACACAACACACGGCGTCCCCAACACAACACACGGCGTCCCCAACACAACACACGGCGTCCCCAACGCCCTCAACACAACACACGGCGTCCCCAAGGCCCTCAACATACACACAGCGTCTTCAACGCCATCAACACAACACACGGCGTCCCCCAACACCATTACCACCTCAGGCATAGGCCTTGCGCCAGAGCGCATCAAAACACCACGAGACGTCACCACCAATAAGTAACCAGACGCCACACACACTCCCTTTTCTCTCGTAATCCGTTAATTACCTCACCCACACTCGTCAGGCATAATTTCTTCTGTAGTGGCCACCCGCCACACTCTACCACCTGCGTTAACATACTTCAACGCTAATGTCTACAATACACCCGGTGTTACAACAACCAGTTATGCTACACATGCTACACCTTGGCGCTACAATGCCAACAATGTCATGCGCTATACTACATCAATGATATCAACAGTCAAAACATGCACATTTCACTACAGTAATTACTATGCATTACGCTGGCGTCTAATACGCCACTACACGTGCATTACACTACTCACCCTCGTCCAACCGTCAATATACAACCATGCACTGCCCGGCGCCACACACCCCCACCGACGGGACACGCTCCTCGTGTCCCACGGTAACATTCTCCATAATGCTACCTGTACCCACAAAAAATCTCCATGGACCTTTTCACGGTAAACTAGACGTCGAACCCCAGACGGTAAATTACGCGTCACTCGCTATGCCAAGGCGTCCATAATTCACTGCGTCTATTTTCTGTATCGATGTAACGCCTGAAATCGCTAGAATCTTTACGTAATATTTAATTATCTTTAAAATATTAGGTTTACACTTTACGTGAAAGTTAATTTACGTCATATTACGTAGTTTTCACGCTTGATTGGTCCTTAGCAGCGTTTTATCACTATTACCGCCTTACCAACGATATAAAACAAGCTCCAAGGTGCGGCTCGCTTGGCCCACCCATCGCTTGGCCCGCACATGGCCGCACATGGCCCACGCTGGCCCACATTCACCCGTGCTAGTTTACCTCGCCACTCTGTATACTCCGCACTACGAACACTGTATAATCCGCACTACGAACACTGCACTTGTTTTGGATCCCGATGCTTCACTGGTCCAGACTTGCATCTTAGCCGTCTCTCGTTGCGGGAATCTGGAAAGAAAGAAATAAACCCCACATGTGCCCCACAATGGCCTAGTCCCTTTAATTAACTAACTCCTCTGACCTGGTCTCACCTGACCCTTCTTTCCTCCGTCTAGTAACCCCCATTCTCACCACAACCCGACGTCTACCCTTTCCCGAACATTCCCTCACCAACTAAACCAGAACCACACTTCCTTCATCTTGCACAGTGTTCCAAAACCTGTTTGCGCTGCCACCAAATATGTCGTCTACCAATTCCCTAACCAACCAAACCAGGAACACTATGAGGGGACAGATGGAAGGTCTTTAAAGGCCGTCGGGTTTTGTCATTTAATCACAAAGAATAGACTCTGACAAATAATAACATATTAACATACTCTATTAGGTCAATACACTTCCAATACCCATAGACCACTTGACCTCCGCGATCACCACCCACACTCGTAACTTCCGCCTAAGTCCCTAATACGGAATGATTACTACAACGCTCCGCACCCGGTTAGTCTTTCATTCAATACTCACATACTGCAGACTTAACTTGGTCACTAAGATCACATCAGGTTCTCGCATAGCTGTCTGCTACACTTCGCTGCTGCCGCAAACGGAGATCCAGAGGACTTCTCAGTTCAACTCCCACAATCAGACTGACTCTAGTCAGCCATCTACCTCAACCATTTCACCCCGCCTCTCAAGGAAGGTATAATCCGATTAACCTTATCCCTAGAGCGGTAATCTTGTTCCTAGAAGCCTGACGAAGAATAATTCCTCTTTCCAGGAATTATTAATTTGGCTAAACAGCTTCGGTCTTAATCCATTGCCCTTTCTTAGATATGTGATCCATAGTCTGTCTACTTAACATGTACGTCCAATCATCATTCGTTAAGTGTTGTAGTAATGATCCTCTAGCTAATAATTTCTACTAACTTGTGGATTACAACAATCGCTTCATTATCTAGCCACACCACAGTTAGTTGGATGTGGATGTTTATTAATGTTTTCTGAAGATTTACTTTATACATCTTCTGAAGATTTAGGATGAAGATCAGAAGAACTGACACCATTTACAAACCTTTAATACAATATTAAGTTAATATTGCTGCTGTTTTTGTACTAACAAGTTCATTCAAACAAACGAGATTGCTGTGGAATTTTCCTCGAGAAAAACGAGATATCACTGCCATGTCGCAATTAAATTTACCAGCTAATAATAATGTGATTCACTTTAAACACCAGTCTATGCTTTCGAATTAACGAAAAGCATTCTATATGACTGGATCTAATATAATTACTAAAAACTAAAGTCTGCCTCCCATTGTCAATAAAAGGACATTATAGGAACTGGCGAGAGAGATATGTCTCTCAAGCCGGGAAGGAGGCAAACGCCGTTAATTTTAACATCAACAAGTCTCGCTTGGAAACTGCTTGTAGCTACACAATTATATTCCTCTAGACGCAGGGTAATGTGAAGTACAAACTCCCATCATCATCACGATCTTCGTCAACAATAAGGGAAGTGTTCTTTACCCGATAACCCATTAATTAAATCTAGTCATTCCTTGCCAGTAATGCAGGTAGATTAGGGGTATACCGGTTAGGACATGTCATGACTTGTACACACCACTCGTTAGACTTACAGGGATAAGACGTTATTATTCTAGAGATAGATTTGAGAACCTGTATCTAAAGGCGTCCAACCAGGGCGTCTCATCAGTACATCTCATTCAATAAAAGTAAAATTGACTTCACCAGGGATTAGGAAACTCACACTAATATAAACTATGTAAATAATGACAATATATATTTAAAAAACTAAAAAAAAGGTCATTTATGTATAACAATAATCAAACTGGCTTATTAATTAACTCTATCATAATGTTGTCATTCTAGATAATTGTACTACAAAAGCAAAATCAGAAAAATAAAAACAACACAGACACTTATCAGACCAGGACAGTTGACGCCACGCTCGTCTCCCAGTTACTGAATTAAAGGTGTCTGGCCCTAGCTTCGGTAGGGGACAGACGTGTTGCATCGGCGCTCCAGAAGATGGTGTTGTTTGCCAGTTTCGGCCAGTTGGGGACGGGTGTGTCTCTGCTTGCCTGTGCTGACGTGGCGTTACGATGGGGGTCCCTCTACCCCCTGTCCTCCGGGCTCAGTCTGTGGGGCTAGAGTTCTCTGTGCGGGCTGGTTACCCGGGGATTGCGCTGGCTTGTGAAATGCTCTCTGTCCCTGTGTTTGAGATTTATGGGGTCGAGTTGGTAACGGCCCGTAGGGCAATTGTGAAGTTCACAGAGGAGGTGGCATATCGCGATTTTCTCCGGCGATACGAGGGGCGGACACTACCCCTGCCGGATGGTGCGGGCACTGTAACCCTCTCGGATAGAAGCGGTGCACTTACTTACATCAGTGTGCATGGGGCACCCTTGGAGTTTCCAGAGGCTCTGCTACGGTGGTATTTCGGCCGGTTTGGCGCGGTAGTTAGTGTGAGTAAACGTGGTGTCTTCTAGTCCTCTTAAGGGTGTGAGGTCTAACATTCGCACCCTGGGCACGAGACTCCGGGCGGATATTCCGTCCTCTGTGCGCCTTATGGGGTATAACGTTCGGGTGTTTTACGCCCGCCAGCCGCGGACGTGTTATCGTTGTGGTCTTTTGGGCCATCAGGCTGCTGCCTGTTCTGCGCCTGCTGTTGCACCAGTGAATCTCTTCAGTGAGGAGGATTTTCCGTCCCTTCCTGTGGGGGATGATTCGGTGGATGTGGACGTCTCTTCGGCTGAGGAGGTGCCCTCTGTATCAGCTGTTGCGCCCCCTGTTGTTGCCGCATCTCCTCCAGAGGTTGTGTCCTCGCCTAGTGCTCCGCCTGCTCCGGCTGGTGTCCCTGAGCCTCTTCCAACTGCCGTTTGCTCGGACCCCTCGTCTTCCAGTTCTTCCTCTGCTGTGTCTGTCCCGGTCCCTGCACCCTCGCCGTCTGTTCCGGCTGTGCTGGGAGCTGGGGTGGATCCAGCATTCCCTCCTGTGCCTGGCCTGGTGCCCCGTGTGGTTGAGGAGGCTGCCGTACTGCGGCGTGCGTCGGTTCGCTCGGCTGGTGCTGTGCGGGTCGCTGAGTATGCCTCCGGGTCTGATGATGTGCGGCCCAAGCCTAAGCGTTCCCGGCGTTCTTCTGCGTGGGCTGAAGTTGGCGACTTCGACGAGTGTCGTCCTTCCGTTGACGGTGGCGTGGCTCCGGATGTGGTGCACACTACGGTGGTGGCGGAGGTACACTTGCCTGAGGATGCCGGTGCCGGCGTTTCGGCCTCCCCTCCTGGTCTGGTGTCCGAGGGTCCTGCTTCAGGTGCGTTGCCTGCGTGGGGTGTCTTCGGTTTTTCGTGGGGGGTGGTTCTCCCTGCAGTGGTTGGTGGTGAGCGGGGTGGCCTGGTGGTGGTGTTGAGAAAGGATGCTCGCTCTGAGAGTACTGTGGCCCCTTCCTCGTTACCCGTTTCCTCGGCAGCGGTCTTGCCGCCTCTTCCGTCTCCAGCAGTCTCTTCTGTGTCTCCTGCGGTATCCATGGAGGTGCTACAGTCTCGTCGTCCGGCCCCTGTTCCTATGTGTGCGACTTCGTGGCAGTCTCGGTGGCCCTCGTCCGCTTCTCCAGTGTCGTCTGCTTCCTCGATGGGCGTGGATGGCGCTCCCTGGCCTCGTTATGCGACTTGCGTCAGTGACCTCGGGCGTTGGCCGATGCCGCCCGATATAGATGTTCCTGAGTTTATGATACCCCCTCGGGAGAGGGGGATCAAAAACCCTACCGACCTTGAAGATTTGGTCTGGGAGGCTTACAAGGCGAAGTATCCTTCCGCTGTTTTCCCGGAGAAGTACATTTCTCACGCTGTTCTTCGCAAATGATTTCTGTGTATTCTGTGTTTCCTGTTGTGTGTGGTGAGGATGGGGTGTGTGTGTGTGAGTGGGTGGGGTGAGTTTTGTTTCCCGGTTCCTGCGTGCTCCGGTGTATGTTGTAGGTTTTCTTTGTATGGCTGGTGGGTGGGTGTGTGGTTCCTGTGTATTTGTGTGTTCGGTTGTGGATGTCGTATGCGCCTGTGTATGTCTTATTGTGTGCCCTTCAGGCTGTTGGCAAGTGCTCTTTGTTCGGTTGTGCCATTTTGTTTTGCCTTCCGTTTGTTATGGCGTGCTTTACCTGTTGTACGTGTTTGTTCTTTATGTTTGTTTGGGATGTATTGTGTTTGTACTGTTATGTTCCCTGTTGTGCCTTTGATGTATGTTTTGTTTTATGACGGTTTTGTTTTGTGATGTTACTGTGCTTGCTAGTTTGCCATTGTATTATACTTTGCCATTGTATTATACCTTGTTGTATTATACCTTGTATGCCATTGTATTATACCTTGTTGTATGCTGTATTTTTCTGTGCCTTTATCGTGTTTGTGGTTTATTGTGACATGCTGTCGGCCCTTCTGGCCGGTGGTCTATTGTTTTCTTTTGTTCTGTTCTGTATTCTGTGTTATTTTTATTGTATTTAAGTTGCATGCTTTGCATGTAAAAATAAAAAAAAAAGTTACTGAATTAAACATTGCGTTGGGACGCCCCACACTCGCTCACAACATAACGAATGGTAAATTTATATAAAATTAATTTTGTTTAATGAGCAACAACACTGTGCAAAAACAAACATTAAAATAAATAAGAATGATTAAATTTACATGCATAAACCGAGGTAATGTATGATATAATAAATACAATTATTCATTTATAATAATAAAAGTGAAACTACTGGTAACTACACAATACCAGCTTCCTGTACTATAGCAGGAAGTTGACTCGACTATCACAGGTCTAATACCTGACTAGTAATCCGCGCTCCTGTCTCACTGACATTGCCACACTACACGATAAATTACAAAAATATAATATATATACATATACAGGCAATGATGAAATGGAACAAAATAAGTTTATTTAAATTTATATTCGTATCCAGCTAGGAATACGTAACAATTCCACCTCCAAGAAAAAAAATGCATTTGATTGAAGATCAATGGCATTTTTTCTGAAAATAAAAATGTGTGACACTTGAGATTTATTGAATTAATTACATCAAACATGTAAAAGCAATAAGGACATATTTCTGAACAAAAATTAAAACACTTCCAATATATTCTTACAAGAAAATTAAGAAGTTCAGTCTTGTGATCTTGTTCTACATCACTGTTTCTACATATCAGGGATTTTACATATGCTCCTCTGGAGTATGTAACTTTATCTCTCCAGGGTACTATCTCATTTAGTTCATTTAGTTTCAGATTATATTTCACATTCCCATCAAAAACATTATTATTATTTGCATGAATAGAATTGTCAATAAAGGTAATTGCATTCACAAAGTCAATACCGCCATTTATCTTTCCATCTGTTTCTACTACTGTTCTGAGATCAGCCCCATGTTTCCAGATTATCCCTTTTCTAATTGGTGAAATTTTCCTAAACAGACTCCCTTTTTCTGGAGCTGAACTGCATAATTGAAGCTGACTGGATGTAAGGTAGTTTAGGGACTTCTCCTGGGTATGCTCTGACAAAGACATATGCTTCTCATCACACGTGATCCTCTGTGGAACACTTACACTCGCCCTATGGATACTAAAATTAAGAGAAATTAGCATTAAACCTCACAATTTCATATAAAACTTCTTCACTCATAGAACCTGCAGAAACACAACACAACGACTTAGCAAATCTTTGACCTCCAAACCAATAAATGCAACCCAAGATAAGTGCAAAGACTACCTGATCGAATTAACTCTGATTATCCATTTGGAACACATAAGTCAATTTCCTCATAACTCTGTCATGACGATCAGTGAAAGAAAACAGGCTTATGCCTAGGCACCATATCTCAATCAACTCCAAAAACAAGTTCACACCCTCTGATGGTGGACTTGAACACAACACACACTCTCATAAGCCTTCTAGTCTTCAAAACTAAAAAAAACATGCTGAAACCTGGACAACCCTCACCATAGATTTCACTTCCAGAGTGATTTCCTTCTGGTGACAAACAATCAAAGAAGAGGTTTAAGGGTCTCATCCTCTTGAAGATGCACAGCAGATTACCTGGGAGCCTCCCAAGGATAATCTGTAACCCTTCACAATTATTAACACTAGGAAGGATAACCTTGTCCCCCAACTTGAAACACACACCTGGAGCCTCAAACATCAGCTCCCAAGTATGATTAAATCCGTCAACACCAATATGACTCTGAAAGTCAACACCGCACTTGAGTGGAACATATATGTTGTTCACTACTCGTACATCAAAACAAACTGGATCTGAAAATAGAGACACTGCTCTAGTATGACACACCACTTCCTCAAAACTGGATGCACAACCTACTTGCGTAAACTCTCTCTGCTCAACCACAAGGCTGGACAAAGATGTCCCACAGTCCATTGCTATAAGAGAGAATGTCTCCTGCGGAATAAAAGTAGATTGCAACAACATCCTACAAACACTCTGATTCAATTTACACAATGACAAATACTTACTCCACATCGAATAAGAATCACAATCCACAAAACTCTGCAACTTAGATCCAAAAGATACATTACCACCCTTAATGGTTATATATGATTTACCAAAATTTCCTCCCATGACATCTGGAGCTGCTTGGAGTACTGTCTGTTCACAATCAATAACACTACCAAGCTGGGTCACATCCTCACAGACAACTGAAGAGGGAGGCTCGCTGGGTCTCCATCTACTGGACAGAAGCTGATCCTCTGGCTGCTTCCCCACACTCTCCAGAACTGGATCTACAATACAGACTCTCCTTGCTTCTCTCTGAAATCTTGTGGTCAGTTCTACTCAAATTACATAAATTAAAGGCATCTGAAGCGATCGGGCAAGTAACAGGTAGTTTGACCTCCTCCCCTATACAATCACCTTCACTAGGGTGAGGCGGGGCCTTACAACAGACTTACTCTCGACAACTGATGCTAACTGGTCAAATGATTCTAAACTTAGAGTGAGCGGGAATACTTCTGCCAACCCGACATCTTGTCCTAAACCATTCACTTGGCTAGAATACAATAGAGACGTCGCTTTTCAGTTTCTCTCAACTCCTGGCACAACGTTCGTAGTGAGCGGGAAAGACAATGGTACATGGACATCCTTTCCCAAATTGGAATAAAGCAGTCATAGTACCGGGCTTACTCTCAACTAGGTTGGCCACACATGAATCTGGAACATCCACATCCCACTTCTCTACTGAAGGGGTATTGATTACTGGAACAATTACTTGAGTAACTTCAGAACTGACAACTCGATTAATAATAGTACTGACATAAGCAAAGGTAGAGTGGACAAAACCATCTACTGCAACAGATTGTTCATTCATAGAACTAAACTTCAGCACAAGCAGAACAAACAACATGGTCTGCAACTGGCTGTTTAATCAAACTGGGATCAATCTCACCCTCAGCATGATTTATGGCCACATCATTACCCAATATAACATCCACACCTGGGATGGGCAACTGTGTACTAACACCCACAGTGCATACACTTGGTGTAATGGTGGATCTTAAAGTAACATCGATCAGAGGTACAGTTTTACATCCTGCAACACTCTGAAGAACTACAAACTTACCAGTATCTCTCTGCAACACTAGAAAGTATACTGGCAGAAATTAAGGTTTGGGAAGCACCAGTATCACGAACAAGAACCACTGGCTTCCACTTCCCATTTACACACAAAACTTCACCTGAAGACATGTATGGAGAATGCTGTTTTACCCAATTGGGGTTTACAGTTACATGTTCATTAGTTAATTTATTCTGCACACCTCTACAATAAATGAGACCAGTTGGTCGTAACTGAGGGTGCAGAATAAAACATGAAGAAATCACATGGCCTGTACATGGTACAGTACCTTACAGTGGACACACCTGTGGAACCAACTGTAGGTTTAGAATTAACATTACTAATATTTGATATTCCTGACAATGAAGTAGCAGGATTAGGTTTTGTAAGAGAAGAGCTCATGTTCTTCCAGAGAAGAACTGGAGCACTAGTACTGGATTGGTTCTGATAAGGAGTTCTGTGAGCATTATAATTTACTCTACGGTTAAACTTAGGTGATTGGGCCTTAATTAATTAAACTGGGCCTTACTTAACAACTCATGCTCATCAGCGAGCTTAGACAGCTCATAAATGTCTTATGCTTTTCTGCTCTGCCATAAAATTAGACAATTTATCTGGGAGACATGACAACACTTCTGTTATAAGAAGATTCTTAAGAGCATCATACTCTGTGATAGAAAGTGATTTAAGCCATCTGTTACAATAGTTAGTTTTTAATCTGGTGAAATCTGTAATTGTCTGTTCACTTACCCTCTTTAAGTTCCTAAACTTTTGTCTGTGTGCTTCAGGGTTTAACTGGTCAGCATTTAAGATGCTTTTCTTAACAAACTCATAGTCAAAACTATTTTCATCAGGAAAGGATGCAAAAACCTCCTGACTTCTCCCTTTTAATTGACTTTGCATGATTGCAACCCACTGATCCATTGGCCAGTTCATACTGACTGCAATTTTAGAGAAATGTGAAAAGAAAACCTCAGGGTCCTCCTCATTGAACTTGGGTAACTCTATGTATTTATTTATTCTAATGGGATGACTATCATTACTATTAGGAATATTGCTAGTATTACCATGCTCAGCTGCCAATCGCTGTCTCGAGTCTGTTGTTATCCTCAGCCATTTGTTTTTGAATTTCTAACTGCTGTTTCTTTGTTGCTTCTAGCTGCAACTGAGCTATAAGCCTATGATTTTGTGCCTCATTTTCTAGCTGTTGCTGTCTAGCCTGAGCCTCAATGTCTAGCTGTTGCTGTATAGCCTGAGCCTCAATGTCTAGCTGTTGCTGTCTAGCCTGAGCCTCAATTTCTAACCGTCGAGCGTCAAACTCTCTGTTGAGCTTCAGCCTCTATTATTTTCTGTTGGTTTTGAGCTTCAATCTTTAATATTTTCTGTTGCTTTTCAAATTCATTCTTTCTCTCGAGCTTCAAGCTTAGCATATGCTACTTGTGCTTCTAACTCAAGACGCCTTAAAGCAATTTGCTCACTAGTCTCCTCTTTGACCTCATCTAAAAAAAATTCTCCTAACTCACCATTTTCTACTAAATGGGTCACTATGACTCTCAGAATTTGTGCCTTATTCATTTTATTGTTGGCTGTTAATTCTAACTTATTTGCCATATTTATTAAGGCTGACTTTTTTAGACTTTTAATTCCCTCAAAGTCTGGATTAGCCAACAACGACACCACTTGATCGTCCACTGTTAACTAACACTTGGCATTTTACCGACTAAAATAATTAAACAGAATGGCACGGCACTACACACTTCACTTTATATTGACACGACACTGAAAATTTGCTTGGCCTCACTGCACAAACAAAAATATGGATTACTTACCTCCAAAAATCGTGAAGCGTAGGTTACTAGTTACACAGGACGACTCTGGCATGGTATACTGCAAGGTTCTTAGAGCACACAGATTCCTAGGAAGGCAAGGTTAGATTAGCAAAGATTTAAATATACGTGGGAAACAACATCTCCCGGATCTAGGCCCCCAAAATATGTCATGACTTATACACACACCGCTCGTTGGACTTACAGGGATAAGACGTTATAATTCTAGGATAGATTTGAGAACCTGTATCTAAAGGCGTCCAACCAGGGCGTCTCATTAGTACATCACATTCAATAAAAGTAAAATTGACTTCACAAAGGATTAGGAAACACACACGAAAATAAACTGTAAATAATGACAATACATATTTATAAAACTAAAAAAATGTCATTTATGTATAACAATAATCAAACTGGCTTATTAATTAACTCTATCGTAATGTTGTCATACTAGATAATTGTACTATAAAAGCAAAATCAGAAAAATAAATACAACACAGACACTTATCAGACCAGGGGCCGGATTCAGGAAGGTACTTACGAAGGTTTTTCTTAGCTACGAATGTTTTCCTTCTTAGCGCCTTCGTGGCGGCTATGTCGGTATTCAAGTAGCTACACTAAGTGGAAAAACCTTCATAAGTTCATTCCCGGATCTAAGTGTGATTTCGACCACTCGTAGCTTTACGTAAACTGGATATAACTCAATTTTTCTCCACTACATAACACTGGGATAGATTTTAAGATTTTAGAACATAAACAAAAGATTATAAAAATTGAATCTAGTGAAGAGAAGTCCTTCGTGTTAGTTATATAAGCATTCTCTGCTTGAAACTTAAAGTAAATATGTCTTTTATGATAGTACAATTAGTTTTATAATAGCAAGAGATTATACCCGTAGTTATTATGTAAATAAACACTGGTGAACATGAAATATGAGAGAAGGTGATGAGCCCTGCCTGATGGGATCATTTACTATCACCAAATGCCCCTGTTCACCTAGTAGTAAGAGTGTACCTTAGCTATACATACCCATTTCTAATTTATTTAGTTTGGTTTTATTTTGAAATAAAATCTGGGTGAGACATAAAATAAAAATATGCTGCACAAATGATGTTAGGTAAGGAGAAGGGTAAAAATGGCAAAAACTTTATTCATTGAATACTTAAAGCTATAATTATAACTATATAGACTATTAAAAAAGAGAGAGGGAAGTAGGGGTCCAAGACCTCTTCCTGTTATACAATTTGGGTGTGGAACAAGTAATTATCAAAAGAAGGCACCATGCCGGGAAGGCTATGTAGCAGTAAGGCAGTAAGGTGAGGCAGCTACTTATTTGAGAAATGCTTATTTTATTTACCTTATAAGCTGAGGCAACTTATTTTATTTGAGGAATACTCAGCTGATTCCTCTACATTTAGCATGGAACAAATTTGTGTCCAAGACCTCTTCCTGTTACACAATTTAGCTGTGTGTAACCAAACTAGAAGCGCTCTACAAATCAAGGGACCCAGAATGTGGAATGACCTCCCGAATCATGTCAAAGGCTGTACCTCTCTCAACCAGTTTAAGAGTTAAACCAAGTACTGCCTAATTAACTCCATGTAACCTAACTTACCTCCTAAATGTCAACCCATGTCTTGCAATTTTTTAAACAACGCTGTTCACCAACATGTGCAATTGCTGATTTATGCTATGTTAACCCCCCTTTTTGTATTTTTTATTCCTTCTTTCAACACAATTTATACCTAATCCCGATTACTATTTAGTTTTAGTCTGTGTTTTTTCCCCCACACCTTGCCCGAAATGCTATGTGTATTAGTGGCTTTAGGTATTGTATGTACTAGCTCTGTCTATAAATCCAACATTATGTTTGTAAATCAACTGTATGTACTTTTCCTGAATAAAATGTGTTTATTATTTATTTGTTAATCAGTAAGTATTAAAAGAAGGCACCAAGCTGGGAAGGCTATGTAGCACCATTGTGTGTAACAATAAACCAATTTTTTTTTAACAAATAATGCACCTGTATGGTAAAACAAATCCTGTCAGCTCAAAAAATATTGATGCAGTTATTTAAATGAAAAATATAATGAAAGAAATATTACTGGTTTATTTTTATCCTATCTTTTTGTACTGTACAGTATATTCAAGGAAGTGAAAAATTAAGACATAATGCACAATTTAATGAATGATTAGCATGGATTAGCAGTTCAAAAGAAATATGACTATTACATATCAACATGAGATCCTAATGATCCATGGTCAACATGATTTAATAAGGATAATACAGTACTGTATTTGTAATAATACAAACTATAATTTAAAATCTTTATTACTGATTTTTTTTATTAAGAAGATTAGTTATACACAGCAATGTGCTGCTACCCTATTCTATATGGAATATTACAGTGTAGATAAAAAACTAGCTATAAGTTTATCTAATACTCCCATCTCACAGGATGGTTAGACATACTGTACATGGAATCAATTTAGAAAATACCAGCCTCAATACAAAAAACAAATCAACTCTGACTAAACAACTGTTCGCGATTTTCACAGGAGGTAAGCACTGAATCATGGAAACATTATATTATAATTACTCTTACCAGTTACTACAAGACTCCTCTCAAACAATGTATTTTTAAACATGTTTAGGTATACACAGCAATGTGCTGCTTCCCTATTCTGTATAAAGGACCACACAGTGTAGATCAAAAACCAGCTACAAGCTCATCCAACATCCTCACCACACAGGATGGCCAGTCATACATGGAATTAGGAGGAACAAAATACTTAATGCTGTTCTATTAGCCTCCACTGGCAAAATCTGGGTGCAGCACAAGAATATCTTCCAATATTCCTGAGTGTATGAAGTAATTACAGAGCTCAAAATACCTCATACCATTTGGTATGAAGTCACTGATAACAGGGCAATCACAGATATAGTGTGGAGAGTATGTCCTCTCAAGTAGGACTGAAAACAGATGTTTTTTTCCACCAAGAGGGCTATAAACCCATGGAACTGGCTACCCGCTGAAGCCGTAAATGCCAAATTCCAGCTAAAAAATATCATTAAGACAATTGGCGGGCCCTTTAACAAGCCGCCGGCTTTCTGTCCTCTTCGAGGCCACTAGATAGTTAGTGGCTCTTGGGTAAATTCAGTAAATATATACAATAATTGTCAGCGCATTTTCCGAGCAACAAGGACAGCTACACAGTATCTCTTAGAATTACGTAGGTAAACAACAAATGTAACATATTAGTTTACTACAATGTCGGTGCTGCCTGTAGAAGTTGAAAAAACATTGTTTTACTTCGAAATATACTAATTTTATAAGAAAATTCGACGTAAATAGGAGGCAGTAGAGCTCGGATAAGCCAGCGCTAAATCTTCAATATGAAGAATGTTGCTACTCTCTGATTGGCCAAACGAAACACAGTAGTGACCTCTATCGGCACGAAGGTGAACCAACAAATTTCTTCCTAAGTGGACGTTATTGAATCGCACCTAAGCATCTTCTTAGGGCGCACTTAGGAACCTTCGGAGCAAACCCACTTACGAAGAAATACACAGAGCTTCTTGAATCTAGGTCCAGAACAGTTGACGCCACGCTCGTCTCCCAGTTACTGAACTAAACATGGCTTGGGACGCCCAACACTCGCTCACAACATAACGAATGGTAAATTTATATAAAATTAATTTTGTTTCATGAGCAACAACACTGTGCAAAAACAAACATTAAAATAACTTAAATAAGAATGATTAAACTTACATGCATAAACATATATAATGTATGTTATAATAAATACAATTATTCATTTATAATAATAAAAATGAAACTACTGGCAACTACACAATACCAACTTCCTGGACCTAGATTCAGCAAGCTCTGTGTATTTCTTCGTAAGTGGGTTTGCTACGAAGGTTCCTAAGTGTGCCCTAAGAAGATGCTTAGGTGCAATTCAATAACGTCCACTTAGGAAGAAATTTGTTGGTTCACCTGCGTGCCGATAGAGGTCACTACTGTGTTTCGTTTGGCCAATCAGAGAGCAGCAACATTCTTCATATTGAAGATTTAGCGCTGGCTTATCCGAGCTCTACTGCCTCCTATTTACGTCGAATTTTCTTATAAAATTAGTATATTTCGAAGTAAAACAATGTTTTTTCAACTTCTACAGCTAGCACCGACATTGTAGTAAACAAATATATTACATTTGTTGTTTACCTACGTAATTCTAAGAGATACTGTGTAGCTGTCCTTGTTGTTCGGAAGATGCGCTGACAATTATTGTATATATTTACTGAATTTACCCAAAGGCCACTAACTATCTAGTGGCCTCGAAGAGGACAGAAAGCCGGCGGCTTGTTAAAGGGCCCGCCAATTGTCTAATGATATTTTTTAGCTGGAATTTGGCATTTACAGCTTCAGCGGGTAGCCAGTTCCATGGGTTTATAGCCCTCTTGGTGGAAAAAAACATCTGTTTTCAGTCCTACTTGAGAGGACATACTCTCCACACTATATCTGTGATTGCCCTGTTATCAGTGACTTCATACCAAATGGTATGAGGTATTTTGAGCTCTGTAATTACTTCATACACTCAGGAATATTGGAAGATATTCTTGTGCTGCACCCAGATTTTGCCAGTGGAGGCTAATAGATCAGCATTAAGTATTTTGTTCCTCCTAATTCCATGTATGACTGGCCATCCTGTGAGGTGAGGATGTTGGATGAGCTTGTAGCTGGTTTTTGATCTACACTGTGTGGTCCTTTATACAGAATAGGGAAGCAGTACATTGCTGTGTATACCTAAACATGTTTAAAAATACATTGTTTGAGAGGAGTCTTGTAGAAACTGGTAAGAGTAATTATAATATAATGTTTCCATGATTCAGTGCTTACCTCCTGTGAAAATCGCGAAGAGTTGTTTAGTCAGAGTTGATTTGTTTTTTGTATTGAGGCTGGTATTTTCTAAATTGATTCCATGTACAGTATGTCTAACCATCCTGTGAGATGGGAGTATTAGATAAACTTATAGCTAGTTTTTTATCTACACTGTGTAATATTCCATATAGAATAGGGTAGCAGCACATTGCTGTGTATAACTTATCTTCTTAAGAAAAAAAATCAGTAATAAAGATTTTAAATTATAGTTTGTATTATTACAAATACAGTACTGTATTATCCTTATTAAATTATGTTGACCATGGATCATTAAGATCTCATGTTGATATGTAATAGTCATATTTCTTTTGAACTGCTAATCCATGCTAATCATTCATTAAATTGTGCATTATGTCTCAATTTTTCACTTCCTTGAATATACTGTACAGTACAAAAAGATAGGATAAAAATAAACCAGTAATATTTCTTTCATTATATTTTTCATTTAAATAACTGCATCAATATTTTTAGAGCTGACAGGATTTGTTTTACCATACAGGTGCATTATTTGTTAAAAAAAAAATTTGGTTTATTGTTACACACAATGGTGCTACATAGCCTTCCCAGCTTGGTGCCTTCTTTTTTTTTTTTTTAATACTTTCTGATTAAAAAATAAATAATAAATACATTTTATTCAGGAAAAGTACATACAGTTGATTTACAAACATAATGTTGGATTTATAGACAGAGCTAGTACATACAATACCTAAAGCCACTAATACACATAGCATTTCGGGCAAGGTGTGGGGGAAAAAACACAGACTAAAACTAAATAGTAATCGGGATTAGGTATAAATTGTGTTGAAAGAAGGAATAAAAAATACAAAAAGGGGGGTTAACATAGCATAAATCAGCAATTGCACATGTTGGTGAACAGCGTTGTTTAAAAAATTGCAAGACATGGGTTGACATTTAGGAGGTAAGTTAGGTTACATGGAGTTAATTAGGCAGTACTTGGTTTAACTCTTAAACTGGTTGAGAGAGGTACAGCCTTTGACATGATTCGGGAGGTCATTCCACATTCTGGGTCCCTTGATTTGTAGAGCACTTCTAGTTTGGTTACACACAGCCAAATTGTGTAACAGGAAGAGGTCTTGGACACAAATTTATTCCATGCTAAATGTAGAGGAATCAGCTGAGTATTCCTCAAATAAAATAAGTTGCCTCAGCTTATAAGGTAAATAAAATAAGCATTTCTCAAATAAGTAGCTGCCTCACCTTACTGCCTTACTGCTACATAGCCTTCCCGGCATGGTGCCTTCTTTTGATAATTACTTGTTCCACACCCAAATTGTATAACAGGAAGAGGTCTTGGACCCATACTTCCCTCTCTCTTTTTTAATAGTCTATATAGTCATAATTATAGCTTTAAATATTCAATGAATAAAGTTTTTGACATTTTTACCCTTCTCCTTACCTTATATCATTTGTACAGCATATTTTTATTTTATGTCTCACCCAGATTGAATTTCAAAATAAAACCAAACTAAATAAATTAGAAATGGGTATATATAGCTAAGGTACACCCTTACTATTAGGTGAACAGGGGCATTTGGTGATAGTAAATGATCCCATCAGGCAGGGCTCATCACCTTCTCTCATATTTCATGTTCACCAGTGTTTATTTACTTAATAACTACGGGTATAATCTCCTGCTATTATAAAACTAATTCTACTATCATAAAATACATATTTACTTTAAGTTTCAAGCAGAGAATCCATATATAACTAACATGACGGACTCCTCTTCACTAGATTCAATTTTTATAATCTTTTGTTTTTGTTACAAAATCATAAAATCGATCCCAGTGTTATGTAGTAGAGAAAAATTGAGTTATATCCAAATTACGTAAAGCGACGAGTGGTCGAAACCACACTTAGATCCCGGAATGAACTTACGAAGGTTTTTCCACTTAGTGTAGCTACCTGAATACCGCCGTAGCCGCCACGAAGGCGCTAAGAAGGAAAACATTCGTAGCTAAGAAGAAAAACCTTCGTAAGTACCTTCCTGAATCCGGCCCCTGTACTATAGCTGGAAGTTGACTCGACTATCACAGGTCTAATACCTGACTAGTAATCCGCTCTCCTGTCTCACTGATATTGGCACACTACACGATAAATTACAAAAATATAATATATATACATATACAGGGAAGGATGAAATGGAACAAAATATGTTTTTTTAAATTTATATATATGCATCCAGCCAGGAGTACGTAATAGGACGCGCAGTGAGCCACCCAACAGCGTAAATACTAATTCAATCTTAACTAATAAATTACAGTAATTTCCCCTGATATAGCCGTCATATATTCGTTACGATTATTACTGTGATCCATACCCTTTTGACAAGTGTAATTGAAGGTAAAGAAGAATTAGCAACAATTAACTGCTACAATACATGACATGTGATTACACAAGCATCACCTAGGGGAGTATTAGTATATTAATCATTGGGGTTCATATTTGGTTGACCAGGCCATAAACAACCATACAGATAAGCTGCATTTGTTTAATTTAGTTTACTAACCAAGGTGTCTTGACATTTGTAGTAAATGTCTACCAATCGATTAATTTCGATTGATATATCATATAATTAATGAACGCCCCAGCTTGTGTAGGAAATGATTTGTGGGAATTGAGTATCAAACCGTCCATTATTGCAACAAATACATGAACATAAGAAATAAATTAATATAAATTACTTAATAAATAAATCAAATAAATAAAAAATCCCATAAGTCAGTTTTCCCAACATGATTGGTCTACATCAATCCGGATGAACCAGAACTAGCCAGTTTTTCATTATATCTAGAAGTACACTAGTTCTCAGATCCATATAATTGGGTCTTCGAAGGGGGATAGTCTAGAGAGCTAGACTATTATTAACAAAAAATATCAGTAAACAATATCTTATAAACAAATACCCAGTCACAGACTGGCCACCCAGCCTAGTCTCAGTGGTTTTCACCGAGTTTAACCATGAATTGTGTGGCGTTTTTATATCTTCAGAGTGACACCGCATAAAATAACTCCAGCCAAATTGAGGCTACATCTTCGCAGAGTTTATCCTCACAAAATTTGTAGTGTTTATTTTTGCGAAGTCAGTAATAAAATACCTTATACTTCCAAATAACACTAGAGGCTACCATTGACTAGTTGAACTAAATATTTAACAAACTAGCACAATAGCTGGTCGTATCATCGTTTTAATATCGACCCGTGCATCTACAAACGCCATCAAGACGCAACTGCTTCATTATCTCAGACACTGTGCCCGGCAAACCAATTTGTCCTACAGTATTTTTTGTGGCATACATTTATTAAGTTAGATAGGATGGTGTGTTGTCATGACGCGTACCCTTTAAAACAAACCCGTAAGTTTCATTCCCCTTATCTCCCCACATTAATTTTTATGAATATATGAGGAACTATATATTGTCAAATAGATTTTACATGTGAATTGTCGTTCAGCTGGAGTACAAGCGTAAGAGAGACGATAACTTCCACAACAATCACATGTTCCCAGAGTAGCCTGCTGAAACAAGTTTACGGTGACGAGTTTTACGAGTTTATGAGGCGCATGCTATTATTCTTACCAACAGCTAAGCTGTCTATAATTTCTTTGTAGATAGCCTTTAGTAGTATTCATTGATTTATTATATCATATGCCTGTTTATTATTCATACATGTGATTTATGAATTTATATGTATTAACATCTCATTATTTTATTATTTAAAAGGCATTAATTTCTCTTTACAAATTATTCCCCCCCCCCAAAGTGTGTGGAGGGATTTGGCTCTGTAGTTTACAGTAAACTACAGTTTATTATTATACATTAATAGATTTTAGTTACGCTTTATATAAGAGATCCATGGGCACTGGTTCTCTAATTTATTTTTTTTCATAAGAATGGTCCTTTGAATTACATATTAGATTTATTATCATTATTCTGGAGCCAGATTTCCGCACATACTTTTTGGTCGACTTAGAACCGGATAAATCAGTTCATTAAAAATTAGTGGTTCATAGACCAACACATTAATATAGATTACTGATGTATATAAACCAGTATAAATTCACAAATATTTACGGTCCAGTATACCAAGTTAAATTACTGGTCCTATATAATCCATTATATTTAATTATTTATTAACCCTGTTTATAGTATACTATTAATTAGGTAATATTATCACGTACTAGGCAATATATTCATTATTAGTTACGACTGTCCGCAAACTGCGACACATATATTATAGCCTAACCCCATTATTTCCTATTATTAATTTAACAGAATAAAGCCAATGTCTACATCAGGCTTTAGTGGGTTATAGTTAATTATCCACAATATTCAGACCTATACCTCACACAGAGCTGAGGAGAACTAGGTTGCCTAGAGCAACTGCTGACAATTAATAACCTCGTTAATAACTACATTAAATTGGTCACACCATATAACCATTATTTTCTTGGTGGTAATACCACCCATATACATTTTTCCAGACTATTTCGTGAAAATCCGTCACGGGAGTCTAGGGCATATGTGACTAGTAAATTAATCAATGATATTGATCTTCACAGACGATTGTGGCCAGGGAGACAGCAGTAACTGTATATAGTTAAATTTCATATACACGTATTTCCTATAAGCGTATATTCTGTATATCAAAAACTAAAAAAAAAATAAAAAAAAATAGCACTATATGTATACCAATATTGCACATCATTTATCGTATTTTATGCCAACCCACAGGGGGTAGGATATTTTAGACTGGAATTGTACTATAGTATGTACAAATCTAGCCTAAACTATTTAGTAACTTATGCACTGGGCTGCTTGGCTTCCAAATACGGTACCCCACTTTGGTGTGTGGAGGAAATAAATTCTCTGGAAAAAATAATTTTCTCCTTTGAAAGTGTCAAAATCCCTTCCATGAGTGTGGATATGTTAACAAAAAGTCGAAATTGTACTTAAATCGAATTACTTTGGCCGCAACGGGGTCCGGAAAATGGCGTGTGACTCCACGATTTGGTGGTCGTCCGTGACATAGACTCCCGAAGCCAGTCGCCTGCCAGCTTCAACATGCACGAGTTCCCACAAATATTTTTTTTTTCATTTCCATTTACATTTGTTTTGTTTTTTTCTTGCCAATCCTATGTATAATGAACACATACACAATATTAAGGCAGTAGAACATCCGCACTGTCGCAAGACTGTGTTATATGTGTCTCAAATGTGTCCACATATATTGTTCATATATCCAATGTTTCATGTTCATTTATGTATATTTTCAACATATTTACATACTATACACTATCAAACACTATATACATTCACCATCAACACACTCAGAACTCTGCAATTGTGTGCTGCCACACCCAGCCACCCTTCTCTCACTCCTCCAACACCTAGCTTTCTCCTTACACCTTACTTGCCAACGTTCCTCCTCCCACCATACTGTTATTGTTTTTATTATACTACTAGCTGTACCCGGCCACGTGTTGCTGTGGCTCAGCAACACATTTGCGCTGCTGAGCCACAACTACCGACCCCAGTCCTCCCCACCATCACCCCCTCCTGCGTCTCCTCATCCTCCCAGCCATTCCCCATCTCGTCCTCCCCACCATTCCCCCATCCCTTAGTCCTCCCCACCATTCCCCAATCCATCCCCTCATCCTCCCCACCATCTCCCACTCCCCCACCCCCTCGTCCTACCCACCATTCCCCCATCCCTTAGTCCTCCCCACCATCTCCTACTCCCCCACCCCCTCGTCCTACCTTCCATTTCCCCCTCCCTTGTCCCCTCTTCCTCCCCACTATCCCCCTCTTTCATGTCCCCTTGTCCTCCCCACCATTCTCCATTCCCCCGTCCCCTCATCCCTCACTATCCCCAACTCCCCCATCCCTTCGTCCTCCCCACCATTACCCTTCTCCCCTGTCCCCTTGCCCTCCCAACCATATCCCACTCCCTCCTCTGATGCATTCCCAAATGATCTGATGTTCCCATCAGAAAATTGGGAACATTAAATGATCTGATGTTTCCATCACTGAAAAATAGGAATAACAGTTAAGAAATTTAAATAGAAAAAAATGAAAAAAATATATAAATAAACAATGCCCACGAAATGAACGGCATGGTAAACAACACAGCTCAATTCCAAGCCAATATTACTCAAAATTATTAAATAAAAATATCTATATATTGAAATCTATGAAAATTCTATTTATCAGTGCAATTGGAAACATTGAAATGGAATCATAACATATTAGTATAAAGTGTGTTGCTCTTTCATGAAACAGATGGCACTGTTTTTTTTTTTAAAGTATGGTTTTACCTGTCACAGGTGAGGCATCAATATTTATACTCAGAAAATAAACGACATGGTAAAGAACACAGCTCAATTGCAACGGAATGTCACACAAAATAATTAAATCAAAATGAAAAAAATCGAAATCTATGAAAATTTTATTTATCAATATAACTGGAAACATTGAAATGGAATCATAACGTATTTAGCATAGCCTGTGTTGCTTTTACGTGCAACAGATGGTGATGTTTTTCAAACAAACATATTTTTACCTGTCACAGGTGTAGCATCTATATAGTAGGTATATAAAAGCATATGCGTATTTGAATGGAATGGTGTGTCAAAATTTCAAAGCAATCGGTGAAGAACTCTCGGAGATCACATCATGTGTTGCTCTAAGTCCAACAGATGGCGCCATTTAAAAAAAAAAAACATGTTTTTACCTGACACGGGTGTGGCATATATATATATTAAGTATATAAAAACACGCTCCTATTCGTATGCAACGTTGTGTCAAAATTTCAAAGCAATTGGTAAAGGGGTTTCGAAGATTTCCCTCACATGAAAAACAAATGAATAACACAGTTTTTCAAAAAGCATGTTTTTCTCGTTACAAACGTGACATCTATATAATATGTATATAAAACCCCGCTTGGATGCGTATGGAACGTTGTGTTAAAATGTCAAAGCAATCGGTGAAGAACTTTCGGTGAATAGCGATCTTGAACAAACGAACCTTTACATATTTATTTATATAGATTTACACACGTTATGTATACGTATCTACATGTTTTATTCACCATAACTCTGCAAGTAAGCTGGTATTGTGTCCAAACAGTATAGTGGCCACCATACACTGCATGAGAAATCACACAGCAGCCAGCAGACGATGCTACGGGTATGTCGCCACCTCCCACACGAAAAAGACTCCTCCCACCAAACTCCTGTTGCTGTTATTACACTATAAACACACACATTGTATTTACCCGATCGGCCGAGCGGACAGCATGCTGGACTTGTGATCCTGTGGTCCTGGGTTCGATCCCAGGCGCCGGCGAGAAACAATGGGCAAAATTTCTTTCACTCTATGCCCCTGTTACCTAGCAGTAAAATAGGTACCTGGGTGTTAGTCAGCTGTCACGGGCTGCTTCCTGGGGGTGGAGGCCTGGTCAAGGACCGGGCCGTGGGGACACTCAAAAGCCCCGAAATCATCTCAAGATAACCCATGTATATATATATATGTGTTCACCATAGCAAACCATTAAGCTAGTATGATGTGCATAACAAGAGTGGTTGCCACACACAGTCACGCTACCTCAATCTTCTCCCTCCCGCACCAAAATTCCTCCTCCCACAATACTACGCACATATGTACAAAGGTATATACACACATTGTATATACCCATGTACATGTGTGTTCACCATAGCAAACCACTGAGCTTGTATGGTGAGCAAAACAAGAGTGGCTGCTACACACAGTGTCGCTATCTGGATTCCCTCCCTCGCTCACCAAACTTCCTCCTCCCACAATACTACGCACAGCGCTACTTATCACCACAATCCTGCTATTATCACAATCCTGGTCACTAAATCCTGTAAATGAATAAATGACCACAAGTTTATTTTGTAAAGTAACATATGAAGTCGTTTGAAGATTCCTAGATGGACGAAATAATGCTGTGGTGCTGTGGCTAGCGCTGTGAACATCGTGAACAGCATTGATTCAGTGATATTTGAACATTGTACACAGTCATTATCACACTCAGGCTTTTCTGTAATACTATCATGGCTAAATAATACCAGTTATTTATATATTTGACATTATTAGGCGATGCTGTGGTCACAAGCTAAACAGCAGTGCTGTGAGCTAATGCTACGTGTGCCAGCGTTGGTTGCTCACTCAGTATTGAGGCTCGCACACACGGGAATGTTGCCGACGATTTTTTTAAATGGCGCCTGTTTACAAGAGTCTTGAGGAAGCTGATGTGAACCCCATGTAGCCTCGGGAGTGTTGCATCATACGCTAAAATTAAAAATACCCGGAGGCGCATTGTGCAACCCCCCCCCCCCCCCCGTCGAGGACCTGCAGGCGCTTTGCACAGTTCAGTGGATTTCTAACTTGTACTGGGTTAGACAATACTGTTTATTACTATTTATTGTTGTGCAAACCTTAAGTAGGGTGAATTTATTATTTCACACAATTGTGTATTTATATTTTATTACATAGTTACTGTACATCTTTGAGTGTTACTACGTGTCATTATATCAACTGATGGTGATAAAGAAGAGCTAACTGGACGTACAACCGTAGTGGCATTAAAGAATCACTCAAATCATAGCTATTTGCCATTAGGTAGGTAAGCTAACTTCTATATGAGGTAAATTACAATCAGCCTAACCAAGATATCAAATATTAGGCTATTAATAACCGTACCTGCTCCACATATATGAGCAAGTATCATAGCTGTCTATAATTAGCTATATAAGCCCTATAAGGCTTCAACCCATAGCCAACATGGCTACACCAGAAAAAAACTGGAAGAATTTTGAAATGCCTTCAAAGTCACTTGACAAGGCTGATCAACAAATGTGACGGCTGGGTAGAAGTAGCCCCAGTTGATCTCATATAGTTGGAATTCTCAGCAACAGTAGCTAACTAGAAATTCAAACAGGTACAAGAATTGATTGTGTTGTACATAGGTGCACTCTGTCAGTAATACTGACCTAGACGAAATAGATCTAGTCATATCTGACGTTGTTAACTATGAAGGCAAAATTCAGGCCAGATTAAGTTACTATAATAAGATGCTTGCAACAGAAAATGTTCCTGTTGGATTAGAACATCCTTACAGTATACCAATACTGCAAGCAACAAGCTCATCAGATGAAATAAATGAGCTACCTCAAGATGAGGATATTCCTCTAATCAAGTCTGACCCTTACACAGGATCAATAATTGATGTTAAACATTCATTTTCTACAGTCTCCTCTAATACAATTTCACCCAATGACTCATTAACAGGATCTAAACAGTTTTCAGATATTATATCCATATATTCCATGGATTCAGAGAATTCAATCCATGAGGCTACTGAATTGACAAGCTTCCCAGAAGAATCTGGAGAAACAAGTAAAGCTGAAACAGGGGATGAAGATGCAGCTGAAGCTGAAATTAAAGCTGAAGCTGAACTGAAAGCTGAAGTTGTATTAAAAGCTGCAGCTGAAATTCAACTGAGGCTAGGCAAGAAGCCTTAAACCAAGTTAGTGATAGTCTTAATCACTCAAACCAGTGTACTATCTTGAGGTTATCTTAAGGTGATTTCGGGGCTTGACGTCCCTGCGGCCCGGTCCTAGACCAGGCCTCCTTTTTGATACACATCCACAGGAAGCAGCTCGTAGCAGCTTCAAACTCCCAGGTACCTATTTACTGCTAGGTAACATGGGCATCAGTGTGAAAGAAACTTTTTGCCCAATTGCATCCGCCTCCACTGGGGATCGAAACTGGAATCTTAGGACTACGAATCCGAAGCGCTGTCCACTCAGCTATCAGGCGCCTCCAGAGGTAATGCCGAATGTGTTAGCATCAACCAAGTTATCCAGCTCTTTAGAGAAAGTGCTGAGAATGAGAAAGGTATCATAAATCTTGTACATCAATTATTGGACTTATCTCAACCTTAGGACTTATCAGTTGACTCCTTGCAAACATTTATTTTAAAACTCGAGTCACTGTTAAAATCCTTCAGCATTGAAGTGGATCAACTCACTGCTGAGTGGATGACTAAAATTGTCATCCAAAGAAAATCGTCTAGCGAAGTGCTAAATGAATTATATTCATATCAGAATAATAACGTCCTGACAATGCAAGATATGTTAACAGGTTTGCATATTATAATAAATAATAATCAAGCAAACTAGGCACTTAATCGACTTGTTTCGGTCCGTCCTGGACCAG
Source organism: Procambarus clarkii (assembly GCF_040958095.1). NCBI lineage: Eukaryota > Metazoa > Arthropoda > Malacostraca > Decapoda > Cambaridae > Procambarus > Procambarus clarkii. The sequence goes on along the minus strand of NC_091227.1, from coordinate 3,445,559 downwards.
TCTCGTCGTCGTCCCTTCATTTTCTAGTGTGTGGATTGGTCAACATACTTCAGCCACGTTATTGTGACTAATCGCCTGCATAGGCACTTAATGCCACCACTGAATCAACAGAAATTGTACCCACATTAAATTCCTTAACTGAAACTCCTAAAGTGGTCCAATCGTTAGGTAATAAGGGTAGTAATAATCATGTAATAGTAACAGGTCAAACACTGATTTATCAGCGAGACCTAAGAGTACTATAAGTACTCCCAAGAGCTCAATAAGTGCACCCCAAGAACCCAATAACTACTCCCAAGAGTAAAACAAGTACTCACAAAAAATAAACTAATAATTACATGCAAACAACAAAGCCTTCAAAACCTGTAGACAATGTTTCACCTAAACCGGTGAACCTTAAGCATGCTGTAGGCTGGGGGTTGTGTTTGTTTTGTCATCAAAAACATTCTTTATATAAATGTATAAATTATCCTAGTAGAGACATCCGAGTCAGACGACTCAAACAGTTACACAATGTACCAGGTGTCTCAAACACATAATACTAAAAGCTGTAAGACCCCACTGAACACATGTGTGACGGGAAAGTGTTGGAGTGTAGATGTTCGGCAGTCCTCCAATGGCAGGTGTCAATGCCTGGTCACACATAAAACAAAAAGATAGACTGCTTGCCTGTTGTCTGTGGTAAGTGAGAGGGAGGAACACGTAAAACACAAAGTATGAACAATGAAACTTTAATATATTTACTTTAAACATAAATGAAAATAAAGACAAATCTCGGGGAATGAAAAGTACAATTATATAACAAAGATATATGCAAAGACAATGTGAGACACAATAGTATAATGGTGAAATAGTAAAATGGTGCTGAGAATATCGGCTATGGCTGAGACCTCCCTTCGTATACAAGCCAGTGAGCTTAGTATGCCAGAGAGAGATGTCAATTTTAAGAGCACAAAGAATATTCTGAAGTTGATAGGTGGTCAGGGCTCCGACGTTGATTCAGGTAGATGGCGCGGAGGTGCAGTGTGCAGGTGCGCAGTCGGCAAGTCACCAATCAGGAGCTGGCAGGCTGGAATGAGTAGTTTGCTGGTTGACGACAAGCCGGCGTGGAGGGTGTGTGGAGTAGGGGGGATCTTGGGTACGTTTTGCCTCCTGGTCAAAACGTTTTGTGCTACCGGTGGACGTATCTTGAATGTAGCATCTTATACTTGTTAACTGGACGTAACTTGAGGTAGGGAAGAGCAGGCTCAATCTCTCTAGAAAGAGATTATCGTCACACATGCAATAGCTGTAGAAGGGGACAGCATCATGCTGCACTGTGCAAATTTATTAAATCAAATTATACAAATCACAAGGTAAGAGTTAGACATCTCACACAAGTTCAGTGTTGCAAGGTGTGAGAAGTTTACATCATACAATAACCAGCATCTCAAGAGTAAATGCAATATTGTCCGCAGCCCAACTCCAAGTCAAGAATAAAGGGACCAAGATCACCATTCGTGGCCTATTCAACAAGGGACCCAGAAAACTTTCATTACACAGAAAGCGGCAGAGGCACTTAAATTAAAACCAATCACACAGGTGAAATTAAACTTGTCAGGGTTCATGATAAGTAGAGGACCCCGAGAATATACAGTAGTACAACCGCTCATACGCCTAGGTGGTTATGTCAGGTGTTATGATCCCAGGTAGCTGAAAAACGAGTCTAGCTCTGAGGGTTATTCTGCCAGGCCTGACTTAACTAAGAGGTCAAAGAAGTAAGTAATTATCAAAAGAAGGTACCAAACCGGGAAGGCTATGTAGCACCATCAAATGTGCGGAACAATCAGAGGGCGCTAAATATCACCAAGGATGCCAATACGAGAACAAAAATGCATAAGGCGAATGATATCAAAAGTATCCGAGTCACCAAGAATTCCATTGAGGGACAGGCGACCGCGAGGGGCGGTCGGAAAGCAAGACACACGCTCGTCCTGGAAGTCAGGACATTCAAGAAGGACATGCACGACTGTAAGAGGGACAATGCAATTAGGATAATAAGGAGCAGGGCAGCGCTCCATCAAGTGACCATGGGTTAAGCGAGTATGGCCAATATGAAACCTCGCCAGAGCTGTTTCCCATCGCCGGTTACGGTGGCAGGTGGACGGCCACGAGGAAACAACATTTAAGAGTACAAAGTTTGTTACCAGTAACAGACGACCAAGAAGCCTGCCAACAAGTAAGAATAGAGGAATGGATAACCGGGTAAAAGTCAGAATATCGAATACCTTTACGAGAGATGGGACAAGAGCGGACAGCTTCCTTGGCGGCAGCATCCGCACGCTCATTTAAAGACACACCAATATGGCTGGGAACCCAACAAAACTCAACCGCCCTAAATTTACTGTGGACAAGAAACAGCCAATGCTGGATCTCGAAAACTACTGGATGAACCGGATTAAAGGACCCGAGAGCCATGAGGGCACTACGCGAGTCAACAAAAACTACAAAGGAAGACTGACAACGAGAAAGCAGGAGACGAAGAGTATAGAGAATAGCATAAAGCTCCGCTGCTAGTCTCTGGAGGTAAGCGACACATATAAGTGCGATCAGGAAAAACAACAGAGTAGCCAACACCGTCCGCAGACTTAGACCCATCAGTGAAGACAGAAACGGAGTGGGAGTGAGAAGAAAAGTGCTCAAGGAAAAGGCGTTTTAGAACCGTAGGAGGGGTAAAAGCTTTAGTGATGCGGGTCAAGGATGTACAAAACTGCGGAAGGGGGACTCTCCACAGGGGCAAAGAAGGAACAACACGAGGAGAAACATTAGAAACACAAACGCAAAGAGAATCCTGTAAGCGAGATAACCGGACAGAAAGAGTGAGGTGGTGAAGAGGAACAGGAACCGCAGGAGGGGTAAAAGTTAAAGCACGACAGTGGCGAGAGGAAGGATGTTGTAAGGACCGCGCAAGATAGCAAAGACAGTAGCGATCACGGCGGTCCTGGAGAGACAGGAAGCCAGTGTCAACATACAAGCTAAGGACGGAAGTCGAACGAAAGGCACCAGAACTGAGGCATAATTCAGTATGGTGCAAAGCATCAAGACGGCGAAGAGTAGAAGGAGAAGCAGATGAGTAAGCAGGGCAACCATAATCGAGCTTAGACAGGACGAGAGAGGAATGTAAAGCAAGGCGAGTGCGCCTATCTGCTCCCCAAGAAGTATGGGACAATACCTGAAGGAGGGCAAGGGCCTTAGAGCACTCAACACAGAGGTAAGAGATATGGGGAGACCAAGACAAACGAGTGTCAAGGAATAACCCCAAAAGCTTCGTGGAATCTTTGTACTCAAGGGAATGACCATAAAGTGACAAAGAGGGACGAAGAACGACCCGTTTCATAGTAAAAGACATGGCACAAGTCTTAGAAGTAGAGAACTTGAAGCCATGATCGGTGGCCCAAGACGACACGGCATCAATCGCAAGTTGAAGCCAGCGATGAAGGAGAGGCGAATCATCACCCTGACAGCAAAGGGTAAGATCATCGACATAGAGAGCGGAGAAGACACCTGAAGGAAGAGAGGAAAGAAGACCATTGAGGGCAACCAGAAAAAGAGTAGTGCTCAGAACACTACCCTGGGGCACACCTTCGTACTGCTGAAAAGAGGCAGAGAGAGCGGTACCAAGGCGCACCCGAAAGGAACGACGAGAGAGGAAGCTGTGGAGAAAGAGAGGGAGATGACCACGAAGGCCAAAAGAATGAAGCTGGGATAGAATATGATATCGTAAAGTGGTGTCGTAAGCCTTTTCCAGGTCAAAAAGGACGGCAACAACGGAGGTCCTCGCAGCAAAAGCAGTACGAATATAGACCTCCAAGTTCACCAGGACATCTGTTGTGCTGCGGCACTTGCGGAAACCAAATTGAGAAGGGGAGAGGAGGTGATGCTGTTCTAGGAACCACATCAGACGAACGTTAACCATATGTTCAAAGAGTTTGCAGACACAACTTGTGAGGGCAATAGGGCGAAAGTCCTTAGGGGAAGTTCCCAGAGACCCCGGTTTGCAAACAGGGAGGACAACGGCATCGAGCCAGTCCTCAGGGACTGACGACGACTCCCAGATCCGATTATACAGACTCAGTAAATACTGAGACGTGCACGGAGGGATATGGCGATGCATCTCATAATGAATGCCATCGGACCCCGCTGCCGTAGAACCGCAGAGGGCCAGGGCAGAACGAAGGTCAGAGAGAGAGAAGGGATCGTTATAGGAAAGTCGAAGACGAGTGCAGAAATCTAAAGGACGAGACTCAAGGACAGGTTTACGAAGAAGGAAAGATTGGGGAAGATGAAGACCAGAGCTAACAGAAGAAAAGTGGGAACCCAGTTCGGTAGCAACCTGCAACGGGTCCGCCACAAGAGTACCATGGAGGTGAAGGACTGGCGAAACATTGGGAATAAACTTACCTGCTATCTTGCGGATAAGTTTCCAGATCTGTGGCAGGGGAGTTTCGGACGTAATTGTGGAGACATAAGATGCCCAACATTCACGTTTAGCCGTACGGATGGCCCTACGGGCCACCGCACTCGCTTTCCGAAAGAAAAGAAAAGAATCGACCGTCTGCCGACGGCGGTGCCTCTTCCAGGCTGCACGCTTACAGCGGACAACCCGAGCACAGTCTGCAGTCCACCAGGGAACGCACGTCGAGAGGAAGGACCCCGAGAGGAAGAGCGAGGAATAGAGCGGAGGGCAGCGTCGAAGACAGTGTCATGAAAAAGGAGGAGAGCGCGAGGGAGAGGTAGAAGGGAGAGGTCAGAGAGAGCAGCACTGAGCGTAAATAGGTTCCAGTCCGCTTTAGCAAACTCCCACCTAAGGAAGGAGAGGGAAGGATGAAAAGAGAAAAAGGAAACAAGGATGGGGAAATGGTCACTGCCATGGAGGTCATCAAGAACCTGCCACGTGAAATCTAAGTAAAGAGAGGACGAGCAGAGAGAAAGATTAAGACAGGAAAGGGTGCGAGTCCGAGAGTCCAAATGAGTGGGCACACCTGAATTCAGAAGAGACAGGGAAGAAGAGAGGATAAACGGCTCAAGAAGGCGACCTTGGGTATTCGTCAGAACATCACCCCAAAGAGAATGACGACAATTGAAATCACCTAACAGGAGCACAGGCTCCGACAAGGAGTCCAGGAGGTGTTTCAGATCAGGAAGAGAAAGTGGGACACTTGGGGGGAGACAAAGGGAACAATAAATAAATGGATAAATGGGGAGCCGGTCGGCCGAGCGGACAGCATGCTGGACTTGTGATCCTGTGGTCCTGGGTTCGATCCCAGGCGCCGGCGAGAAACAATGGGCAGAGTTTCTTTCACCCTATGCCTCTGTTACCTAGCAGTAAAATAGGTACCTGGGTGTTAGTCAGCTGTCACGGGCTGCTTCCTAGGGGTGGAGGCCTGGTCGAGGACCGGGCCGCGGGGACACTAAAAAAAAAAAAAAAAAAATAAGCCCCGAAATCATCTCAAGATAACCTCAAGAAACTGTGTACCATTTCCCCACAAAGATACAAGCAGCAGAACAATGGAGAAGCAAAGGAAAAAGTAAGGGAACAAAGGGAACATCAGTGTGAATCAAGAGAGCAGAAGAAATAGGAGCCCCAGCAATGGGGGGGGGGGGGAGAGAAAGGAATAGCAACGAAAACGACCAGGACGAGCACCAAGCATCGGCTCCTGGAGACAGACACAAAGGGGCGAAAACCGCGAAATCAGAAGTTGGAGTTCGAGGAAATTGGCGTAATAACCTCGAACGTTCCATTGAAGAATAGACATCGACGAGAAGAGAAAGGACAATAACAGAGAACAAGGAAGAAACAAAGGCGAAAGAGCAATATAGCACGTTAAAGAATATCAGGGTCGGGATCAGGGTCAGCAAAGTCAGGGTTAGGGGGCATAGGTAAACTGAGCAAAGACGGAGGGAAAGAAGCGGGAGAACAGACCAGAGGGGGGTGGGCGTGGTCCGGAGGAGGAGACAACAGAGAGGAGTAGTCAAGGGCAGCAGCAGGAATAGGGGGAGTAGAAAGAGGGGAGCGCACCTCAGCAAGGGCAGCAACCGAGAGGGAAGCGGGGGCCAAAGAAATCTCCATAGCAGGAACAGGGGGCGCAACCACCGAAATGGGAGGTGAAGAAGCAATAGAGGCAGAAGTAGGGGCCGAGGAAGAAAGCGAAACCTTCTTACCCGCTGGGAAGGAGGAAAGAGAGGAGCCAGGCTTATGCTTCTGACGTAAAGTGACAGGCGTCCCAGCAACTACGTACCGGGCAACGGATTCTAGTGTCTCAACAGGAGAAGCCGAACGAGAGCACACGCGACGGCCGTTTGGAGAGCGATGGACATCAGCCTGCACCGACAGGCGGTGGGGAGAGTCAAGAGACAGAGGGAGACGAGGAAGGAGACACAGAAGACGAGACAGACTGGGTAGAAAGGAGATGAACTCCAGACAAAGGCCCAGGAGGTGGATCCTTCGGGACAGAGCTCAAAGGAACAGAGGAGGGGGCAGTGGGCGTATCAGAGTCCAAGGCCGGAAACAGTTGTGAGTCTGAGGAAGGTGGAAAGAATGAGGAGAGGAAGAGCACAACACGCGAGCATAAGAGATATTAGCATATGGCAGGAGCCGGCGAACCTGGCGCCTCGCCTCAGGAAAAGATAAATGCTCCCAGTGCTTCAAGCTGAGAACGGCTTCCTCAAGCTTGTAATGGACACACGCACGGGAGAAGGTAGGATGGGCCTCACCGCAGTTGAGGCAACGAGCTCGGGGAGAAGTGCACTCTGACTTAGAGTGACCTTCGCCACCACACAAAGGACAGAGAGAGACAGCCACAGAGCAGCGGAGGGCACCATGCCCAAACCTCCAGCACTTGTTACAGAGCCTAGGAGAAGGAATGTACTCCTGGACAGAGCACCTGGCACCAGCAAGAATGACAGGGTGGAAGGGTCCGACCATCAAAGGTAATCTTCACAACCCAAAGGGGTTGACGGCGTCTACCACGAGGGGGACGAGTAAACGTGTCCACTTGGAGAATAGAATGGCCCTGGGCAGCAAGGATATGACGAATATCGTCGTGGCAGTCTCGCAGATCCCGAACACCGGTCGCAACATGGGGCGGGAGGAGAATAGTGCCAACACTGGCGTTGGCAGGATAAGGCAGCCAAGCGGGAAGCTGCATCCTGAGAAGGAGCAGCAACGACACGTGTACCGAGACGAGTGGGGTTGAAAGCAACAGAGGCATCCACAGAATCAATGAGATGTCGATGGAGGGAGAAATCGTCAGGAGGCACTGAATCAAGAGGGAGATCAAAATATTTGGCCCACGAAGCGGGACCAAACAAAGATTGATAGGTATCAGAACGGGAAGGAATCGAGCGAGGGCGGCCGTGACGAAGACGGCGGTGAGAACCCCCAGAGAGAGAGAGAGGGGTTAAAAGGTGCAGTGGTCACAACTAGAGATGGAGCCGCGGCAGGGGACGAGGTAGTCACCACTGGGGGCTTGGGGCTCGACCCAACCACAGTGAAGGGAGGGGAGCCGAAGGGAGGAGTCAGAGAGGGCCAAAGGAGGAAGGAACGTCGGGGCCCAATGCAGCGGAGGCTACAGAGCCCGGTCTTCCAACACGGACCGACTCGGGGGCTTGGTCGCCCACCCCACGAACCTGAGAAGGTAAAGGGGAAACAGCAGAAACAGTAGATATCATTGCTATGAAAAATCCACATTCATTCACGAATGTGCCCCCACACCCACCATGGAGCCACAATTAGAGGCAGGACACCCAACAAGAAGCTAGCGCAGATCTTGCCGGGGCCTCCTAGGGGTGCGTCGTGAGTATACGCCCCACAAACGCCACCTTAAGAAACCGACAGTCCGTCGAGATCGGGTTCAGTGACGAAAGGGGGATTGACAATAAATGGTTCCCCTCGCTCTCGACGTCGGGTACTACAGTTCTACGGGTGCAAGAGTATGCCTCCTCAAGCACCCGGGCGTCAAAATAGAAGAAGTCCAAGGGAAGAACCAGAACGAGCAAAAGGTCGGCAGGAAACGGCAAGCAGATAGGAGAAGAGGGGGGAGAAAAACGAAACAGAAGGAAAAGGAAAAGGTGCCCAGCAGAATTGGAGAGGACGGCAGCAGGAGCACAAGGCTAGAAAAGGACAGAGGACTGTCCCAAGAAACATCACACTCCGGCAGCCGCCCACTAAGCCCCCACACGGCGACAACGAGCTGAGCGGGGAGGGGGTACATATCGTATACACTTGATTAAATTTGACGACTAGATTAAAAGTATGGGCAGTGAATAAGAATATAAATAAATGACGACATGAGATGTGGAGATTTTGAGTGAGACTCGCTTCAGAGGGGTTTGACCTTACTTGAGCTGCAGAAATCGTGAGGGGAGGTTGTGCTCTGTTTGAGCCGTTGTTGAAGAAGAACCCCTGAGTGATATACATTCAAGAAGGAAGTGGACAGACGTCTTTCTTGTGGAATAAGTCTGTGGACGTGTCAGCTCAAGTCAGGTACTGCGTGGAGCAGTCTTTAAAGCAGTTTTGTGGGGAGCTAAGAGCGTCCTGGTGGTGACCGCCCAGTCAGTGAACGCCACGAGTGGACCCAATTCTGTGGTAAGCCATTTTAAACCAGTTGACAGTGATTGCCTGTGGTGGTCGTGTGCCCAGCGACCGTAGCAAGTGTCTATTGATATATTAGGCATATTTTATTAAGGCAGAAACCCTAAATAAGAGAATAGAGATAAGGGAACCAGTTGAGGAGAGGAGCACCACATCCTCTCCTGCCGGAAGCCTGGAGGTAACTGACTGGGCCCAGTGGCAGGCAGTCTCAGGTGGACCGCCACGAGAGGGTGGAGAATGGACTCGCCCAGGCATGGGGGAGTCACCTTATGGCAGGTGGGAATCACAGGGATGTCGAGTGGAGACATTTATTGTGCAGTTTATTTTAGTTATATGTTTGTAGAGGAAGATCTTTATGGCGTGTCTATGGGTTGCATGTTTGTCAGAGGAAGGAGTTCCTGAGAGAACTTCGAGGTCAGAGGAGAAGTCTGTGGATGGAACTCCAAGGCTATTGAAGAAATACTGAGCTCTGAGGAAGAGCAATCCCATAGTGAGGAATTGGACCTCAAGCTGTGAGAGGAGAAGCAGTGGAGTGGAGTTTCACGGGCTTCTGTAATACCAGTGGTGAAGCATCATTGCTGTTCAGGGAAAACTTCATGGATGCAGCAGCCTGGAAGAGCTGTAGAGGACCATGGTAGATAATTGTGAAGGAAACTGGAGACATTCTTATTAGTGGACCTCTAGATGTAGAGAGGAGGTTCTTAATGTCCACTGATAGAGGGTTGATAGTGTTCTAGTGTCATTAGTGTTACGAACCCTTCGTAACCGGGTTCTTCATAATCTCTGATCCTACTCAAGTTCAGACAAACTAAATCTTGGTGGGAATATAGTGTAATGTTTAAAGGTAAAAGAACACTTTAAATAACACATTATTATTTTTGCATCACCATTATAATATTTACAAGTCTATGCCATGTCAACCAGATTGGCATTGCTAGCCCTTACGCTAGCCTGCTTCACAGATGACGACCACAGGGTGCCTCTGATGAGGTCTTCGTTGCGCACCCGTTGGTACGCTCAAGCATCAATGTCGCCAACGCCTGACCAGCCCCAATGGCTGTTACCTTCCAGAAATGTAGTCTACAACGCTCAATCGAAGCGTCCATCTAATCTTTCTGGCTAGCACCTCCGGGAGTGAAGACTATAATGCTCAACCACAGCGCTCGACCAGCCCACTTGGCCAGCCATTCCAGGAGTAAAGTCCACAGCGTTCGACTAGCCAACCTGGCTAATACCTTCCAGGAGTAAGGTTCACAGTGCTCGACCAGCCCACTTGGCTAGTCCTTCCAAGAGTAAAGTCCACAGCGCTTGTCCATCCCAACTGGCTAGCACCTTCAGGCTGACCTACGTCTTCCACTGTCCCGGCTTCACTCACTTCCCTATCCCGCCTCTGGTTAGTCATCACCTTTCAGCCGGGCAGACTAAAAGATGGGAAACTCCTTTTAATGGGAGGGTCAACTGCTGTAGTTCGGCGCCAGGATTGTAGATGGCGCCACGGTCCGTGACAATTAGCATGCATGACGCAGTGGAAGGTGAGTGATTGGACGTTTGATTCAAGGAATATTTATATTGATGTTTATGTTGTTGCAGCCTTAGGCTGGATTCCTTGTGTATATTTATATATATTCTAGGGATGATAGTGCCATATTATATTACAAGATTTAACCCACTAGATGAGGTTGGTAGCATAAGTAGCGAACCAGGAGTTGGGCTACCACTTGATATAAGCAGTTGACAGACCCTGATGGGATTAATTGCAACCTGACGATAATAGCATTAAGTGTTGGAGTCATATTATTATTCTTGTATGTATGTTCTACATGTTCACTGTCTAAGTAAATGTATATAGTTTCCCGGTGTTTGCCCATGTCCTAGTGAGGCTTCCCAGAAAGTAGGAGAGAAAGAGAGAGGAAGAGCCACAGCTGTGGAAAGGGTGGTATAGAATTTTAAATCAAAGTAAGGGGGAGTGAGGAGGTCATACCAACCAAGGAGAGAATGGGGAGTCGCAGTGGCTCGAATTGGATGTGTACACGTGATAATGAGGCCAGTGTTGGAGCCGCACCCTCCTAAATCTGTAACACTGAGCCCCTCTCCAAGAGCATGAAGCATACAAGGTGATATTCTGACCAAAGTACAAGCACTCTATGGGTTTTGGTTGGTTATACGGAATGGATGTATGCGCCCTTTCTACAACACACATAATAATATTTGGGGGCCTGTGTCCGAGAGAGTGAACTGTCACTCTCCCTGTCCGGGAGTGGATGGGTATAACCTTTGTGGAAATAAGTAGATTTGTGCCCGCAGGTGTATATTCTCTCTCTTGGGAAGACTCACAGGACACGATGGATAAGGTGCAAGCGTTTGTGGAGTCAGGCAAGCCTGAGGACTTCGAAGGTTGCACCAGGGAACAGTTGAAACAGATAGAGGAAAAATTTGGCATCAGGGTGAAGGCATCTAAAGTAGCTGGGATGAAGGATGAGATCCTGAGGCAGCTGAGAGCCAAGAGTGAAGAGGCAGAACTGGGAGCCAAGAAAGGAGCTGAAAGTGGAAAGGAGGATGATGGGCAGGATGAAGTGAGATCCCAGGGATCAAGTAAGAGTAGCCGCAGATAACGGCTACTTCATCCCAGTAGCAGGAGTAGCCGGAATAGGAGCTTGGAAAGATTGCATCTAGGACTCCAGATGCAGCGTGAAGAGAGACAGTTCCAAGTGGAAAGGTTGAAGTTAGAACTGCAGATGAAAAATGAACAAGCGAAAGAAAAAGAGAAAACCAGACTGCAGGTGGAAAAGAGGAAACCGGACTGGAGGTAGAAAAGAGAAAGCCAGACTAGAGGTGGAGAAAGAAATAGAGGACCAAACAAATGCAGATAGAAGCAAATAGAACCTTGGCTAAACAAAGGATTGAACACGGGTTGCCAGAGAGCACCACCCATGTATCACACTGTTATGATCTCAGCCTGCAGGAGAAACGAGTCTCCCTCCTTGAGAGTTTTTCATCAAGCCTGACCTGATTAGAAGGTTTAGCAAATATTGAGGTGATAACACATATGTAAAATAGTTGCTTGGATTTAAATAACAATTTGAGATTATGGGCAGTGAAGAAGAAAACAGATGAATGACTGGCTAGGAGATGTGGACATTTTGCTGGTGGCGTGAGGCTCGCTTCTGGAGGGCTTTGACCTCACTTCAGGCCAGACATCGCAGGGGGAAAGCCGCACTCCGTTGAGCTCCTGTCAGAAGGGAACCCCTAGTGATATATCTCGAAGAGAAGAGAAGTATGTAGACGTGCCAGCTGTGGAATCGAGCTGGGAACGTTGTGGTCTCAAGTCCTGGTCGACGAGGAGAGCAGCATTAAACCACAAAGAGGCATTATTGTGGGCCGTGGAAGCGCCCTGACCAAGCTTCGTCATAGGGAGGAGCGCCCTCGACTAGACAATCTGTGGTAAGCACGATATAAGCCAGTTCATATTGACTGCTTGTAGTTGGTCGTGTGCCCAGCGACAGTAGCGATGTTTATTTATAAGTTAGACATGTTTTGATAAGGCAGAAAGCCTAATATAAGAGAGTGGAGAGGGAGGAACACGGAGCGACGTCCGTCCCCTCTGAGCGCTGGCAGGCAACTGAGGGAGCCCGGCTCCTGACGGTGGAAGACCCTCCCAGCGTGAGCGAGGACCGCCGCCGGGCGAGGTGGAGTATGGACCCGCCCAAAACGGGGGAGTCCAATCTCACTGTATGTAGAGGACAGATAGAGGTTTGAGGCAAACATATTGTGTGATTATTTTTGTTTATGTGTTAAAGGGGAAACATTTTTATTGGTGTGTCGATGAGTTGCAGGTTTGTCTTTGGGGAAGAAGTTGCTGAGAACTTCGAAGCCAGCACAGATGAAGTAGTTGATGAGACTCCAAGGTAGTGGAGGCGAGGACCTCGAGCTGTGAGGAGAAGCAGTGAAGAGGAGTGTCACGTGCTTCTGTAGAGGTGGTGAAGCACCATAGTTGTTTGAGGGAACTTCATGGTGTAGCAGCCAAGAGAGCTGTGGAGGACCCTAGCAGAAGGGTGAAGCACCGTAGTTGCTCAAAGAAACTTCACGGTAGCAGCCTGGAGGAGCTGCAGAGGATCCTGGTAGTTAAGCCCAGAAGTACCTGAAGATCAGGGTAGTGAACTTCCAGAGGTGGAAGGGAAGTTCTGGTGGATTACTTGTAGGGAGTTGATAGTGTTTGGTTGTCATTAGCGTGCAAGACGCAGGGAGAGGTGAGTGATTGTTGGCATTCTTATGTCAAGGAGTGTTTTATACTGAAGTTTAGAGTTGCAGGCGTAGGCTGGATTACCTACGGATGTATGCGTACTAGGACTGATAGGGTGATCGATTGATCATTGCTGTGTATCAAGGAACATTTATACTGATATATGTTATTGCATTCACATGCTGATTTTCGTAGTACAAGTTTATATATATATATATATATATAGATATATATATATATATATATATATAACTTTAGAACACTTTCCCACCAGGAGACTCGAACCCTAGCCAGCACAGAAGCCTTCCAGCAACTGGCATAACAGGTACGCCTTAACCCTCTCCACCACCCGCTCAGACCCTTAAAAGAGATGGTAATTTCGGAGTATTTAAATACCCCAAAGATCAACACCTCCCAAGAGCACCAGAGCAAGTGAGGGGTCATTTAGACGTTAATTTCATCAAGTCCCTGTTAATATGGGACATATATATATATATATATATATATATATATATATATATATATATATATATATATATATATATATATATATATATATATATATATATATATATATTCTCTTGCTGATAGTGCAACAGTGTAGTATAAGACTTGATCTACTTGAAGAGGTAGATAGTATCAGGTGGGGAATCAGAAGATAGGATACCAATTGGTAAGCTGATGATAGAGTTCTGGTTGTGTTGGAGTGCAACCTGATTGTAATAGTATAGAGTATAGGATTCATTATTATTATATGTGTGTATGTATTGTAGGGGAAGTATGTATATATATATAGTATGTATGTATATATAGGGGAAGGAAAACCCTGATTTTAAGCCTCCGCTGCCTTGCGGCCATACCCTTGTTTTTGGGAAGGCTTCAGGAGTCAACCTCGAGGAAAAATCCGGAGTTGGAGCCCCTAAGGCAGTTCGTTGTTGACGTCGACCTCGTTCTGGCAGCTCCTGCGACGATGCTGGAACCATGCGTATTGGCATTTGCCTCTCTATTGGATAATTTCAGCAACGTGGAGAGGGGGGACCTGCTGCATGGGTAACAGCTTCTCCTCCATATCTACCTACCCAGGCTTTGCGCCCTGGAGAGGACACTACAGCTTCGCCTCACAGCGTCGAACCAACACGGGAAGCGACAGTCTACCGGTTTTAAGTCTTCTGCTCGATTGGCGAAGAGTGTGACGCCAGGGGTTGCTTCCGACGGTGGGAGGGGTCATCGCGCCCCACTGGGCAGCTACCGCCCGCCTCAAGCTGGGCAAACCCCAGCCAATAAGGTGTTGCCTCGCCACGGTCCGTTAACCTCACTGGGTGCGTGGGGTTTAGGGTGAAAACTGACAAGCGGCCCAACAACTTTGCACCAAGCAATACCAAACCAAAGAAGAAAATATAAACTGCCCTAAAGCTGGGCACATGGAACGTCAGGACACTGACACCAGGTTTCTCTGACGACCTGCAAGAAATCAATGACGCCCGAAAAACAGCAATCATCGATAGGGAGCTGAGCAAGCTGCAGATGGATATTGTTGCTCTCCAAGAGACCAGGCTCCCGGGATCAGGATCTGTGAGAGAGAGGACCTTCTCTTTCTTCTGGCAAGGAAAACCTCCAGATGAGACCAGAGAACATGGTGTGGGATTTGCTGTCAGGAATGCACTGTTGGGACACATTATGCCACCGATGGGGGAAACCGAACGAATTCTGTCTCTGCAACTGTACTCCCAAACAGGACCAGTCAATGTAATTAGTGCATATGCACCAACCCTGACTTCTCCAGCAGAGGCACGGGAAAAATTCTACGATGACCTCAACAGAGTCATAGCGAGAATCCCTGTAAAGGAGCCACTGTTCATCCTCGGCGACTTCAACGCCAGAGTGGGTGCCGAGCACAACATTTGGCCCACTTGCCTGGGTCAATTCGGCATAAGGAGGATGAATGAGAACGGGCAACGTCTGCTAGAACTCTGCTGCCTTCATGATCTTTGTGTCACCAACACGTTCTTCGGCACAAAGCCTCAACACCGAGTATCTTGGAGACACCCCAGATCCAAGCACTGGCACCAGCTTGACCTGATTCTTACCAGGCGTGCAAGTCTACCCAGCGTCAAGATTACGCGTAGCTACCAGAGTGCTGTCTGTGACACCGACCACTCCCTGGTATGCAGCAGGGTCAAGATGCAACCAAAGAAGATTCATCACTCGAAAAAGGCGGGCAGACCTCGCATCGACACCACCAAGACCCGCAACCAGGACAAGGTGGAAGATTTTGCACACGTGCTCAAGGAAGCTCTCCCTGGCCCAGCTGGGGTCACTGCCTGTAAAAGATGGGATCACTTCAGAGACGCTGTGTTCAACGCTGCTATTTGCACCTTTGGCAAGAAGACCAGCAGGTCGGCAGACTGGTTCGAGGCTCACTCGGAAGAGATGACACCTGTCATCGAAGAGAAGAGAAACGCCTTGGCAGCCTACAAAGCCTGCCCAAGTCGGCGCAACTTACAGATCCTTCGGGCCGTCCGCTGCAAAGTGCAGCAGAGCGCCAGGCGATGTGCCAACAACTATTGGCTCCAGCTCTGCTCCCAGATACAGACTGCAGCGGATACAGGCAATGTAAGGGAAATGTATGACGGCATCAAGCAGGCCCTCGGCCCAATCCAGAGGAAGACCGCTCCTCTGAAATCTGCCACTGGCGAGGTGATTCAAGACCAGACACTGCAGCTGAAGCGCTGGGTCGAGCACTACTCTGAGCTATACGCCAGGGACAATGTGGTCACCGAAGATGCCCTGAGCGCCATTGAGTGTCTGCCTGTGTTAATGGAGCTCGACAGTGAACCGACCCTGGAAGAACTCAGCGATGTCCTAGACTCCCTTGCTTCTGGTAAAGCTCCTGGCAAAGATGGCATTCCTGCTGAGACCTTGAAGTGCTGCAGAGGTAGCCTGCTCATGGAGCTGCACGAAATTCTCTGCCTCTGCTGGGAAGAAGGAGAGGTGCCACAGGACATGAGGGATGCCAACATCGTCACACTGTATAAGAATAAAGGTGACAGGGGCGACTGCAACAACTACCGTGGAATCTCCCTCCTCAGTATTGTCGGAAAGCTGTTTGCTCGAGTCGCATTGAAGAGGCTCCAAGTACTTGCAGAGAGAGTTTATCCAGAATCACAATGTGGATTCAGAGCTGGCAGGTCCACCATCGACATGGTCTTTTCCCTCAGACAACTGCAGGAGAAATGCAGGGAACAGAAGCAGCCACTCTTTGTAGCCTTCATAGATCTGACGAAGGCCTTCGACCTCGTCAGCAGGGATGGCCTGTTCAAGATCCTCCCCAAGATCGGATGCCCACCCAGGCTCCTCAGCATCATCAGATCTTTCCATGAGAACATGAGGGGCACCGTGGTCTTTGATGGCCTAACATCAGGCGCCTTTGACATCCGAAGTGGAGTAAAGCAGGGCTGCGTACTGGCTCCAACCCTATTCGGGATTTTCTTCGCAGTTATGCTGCGGCACGCCTTCGGATCTGTCACGGAAGGCATTTACCTCCGGACCAGGTCGGATGGAAGGCTCTTTAACCTCGCCAGGTTGAGAGCCAAGACAAAGGTTCGGCTGAGGTGTCTGCGCGACTTCCTCTTTGCCGACGACGCAGCAGTCACTGCCCACTCAGCTGAAGACCTCCAACGGCTCATAACCCGCTTCAGCGAGGCCTCTCAGGCTTTCGGACTCACCATCAGTCTGAAGAAAACACAAGTCATGGGACAAGGAGTGGACTCCCCACCTTACATCGGCATCTCTGATTCCAAACTGGAAGTTCTTCACGACTTCGTGTACCTGGGCTCCACAATCTCTGACTCCCTCTCTCTTGATACGGAGCTAAACAAACGCATCGGTAAGGCATCTACTACACTACCATGTCCAAACTGACAAAGAGAGTGTGGGCCAACAATAGGCTAACTGAGTATACTAAGATTCAGGTTTACAGATCCTGTGTCCTGAGCACTCTCCTTTATAGCAGTGAGTCTTGGACACTCCGCGCCCGTCAGGAAAGACGGCTGAATGCCTACCACATGCGCTGCCTTAGACACATCTTGGACATCATCTGGCAGGACAAGGTGACAAACAACAACGTCTTGGGGAGAGCAAGAATCACCAGCATGTACACAATGCTGAAACAGAGACGAATGCGCTCGCTCGGGGACGTTGTGCGAATGGGCGACGGCAGGATCCCCAAGGATCTCCTGTATGGAGAGCTGAGGCAGGGAAAGCGTCCAGTAGGCAAGCCCCAGCTACGGTACAAAGACGTATGCAAAAGGGACCTAAAAGCCATGGACGTCGATCTTGCTATATGGGAGACACTGGCTGCAGACCGTTCAGCCTGGAGGCAGTCTGTTCAACGAGGTCTCTCCAAGTTCGAGGAGTCACTTGCCAAGGAATCGGAGGCAAAGAGACAGAGAAGGAAAGCCGGTAACCAGTAAGACAGACCAGAATCGGACTTCCTTTGTGCTCGGTGTGGGATGGACTGCCACTCTCGGATTGGCCTCATCAGTCACACCAGACGCTGCACCAGGATTGACAACTAGGGCGCAACTCCATAGTCTCCCGAGACTGAAGGATGCCTACTACTATGTATTGTGTATGTGCTCTGTCCAGTAAATGTATTCAAATTTGCTGGTATTTGACCTTGTCCTAGTGAGGCTTCCCATGAAATAGTACAGAAGGAGAGAGAGAGAGAGAAAGAACCAAGAACCACTGCTGTGGACAGGGTAGAAGGTAATACTAATAAGTCAAAGGGGGATTGAGGAGATCATATCACCTAAGGAGAGAGTGGGGAGTCACAGCGGCTCGAGTGGGTGTGTGCACGTGAAAACGAGGCTAAGTGGTGGAGCCGATCCCCTAAACGTGTGACGTTGAGCCCCTCTCCAAAAGCCAGAAGCGCCTAGTGTGATCTCCTAGTGAAGTATAAGCACTCTACCGAGTTGTGAGTTGGGTTGTCCGTAGAGAAGGATCAACGACGACAACACAACCAACCCACAAGACTATAATAAATTGGGGGTCTGCGTCCGGGAGAGTGAACTGACACACCCACACCCTGTCCAAGAGTGGATTTGTAAACCCTTGCTGAAATAGATAAACTGTGTGACCACAGGTGTATATTCTCTCTCTTGGGAAGACTCACAGGACAAATATGGATAAGGTGCAAGCGTTTGTGGAGTCAGGCAAGCCTGAGGACTTGGAAGGTTGCACGAGGGATCATTTGAAACAAATAGCAGAAAGATGTGGCATTAGGTTGAAAGCCTCTAAAGTAGCTGGGATGAAGGATGAGATCCTGAGGCAGTTAAGAGCCAAAAGTGAAGCGGCAGAGCAAGGAGCCCAAAAAGGAGCTGAAAGTGGAAAGGAGAATGATGGGCAGGATGAAGTGAGATCCCAGGGATCGAGTAGGAGCAGTAAGAGTAGCCGCAGTAGCAGGAGTAGCCGGAATAGGAGCTTGGAGAGATTCCAGTTAGTGCTCCAGATGCAGCAACAACGAGAGGACAAGGAGAGACAGTTCCAGCTGGAAAAGAGGAAGTTAGAACTCCAGATAAAAAAGGAAATAGAAGAAGAGAAAACCAGACTGGAAGTAGAAAAAGAGAAAACCAGGCTGGAAGTAGAATAAGAGAAAACCAGACTGGAAGTAGAAAAAGAGAAAACCAGAGTAAGAGAACTGGAGTTGGAACAGGAGAAAGAAAAAGAAAAAGCCCAGGTCGAAAAAGAAAAAGAGAGAACAAGACAAATGCAGATAGAAGCAAATATAACCTTGGCTGAGCAAAGGATTGAACATGGGTTGCCAGAGAGCACCACCCAGGTATCACACTCACCAGATGTTAGGGTTAAGGAGAAGGACATTCCCTTGTTTGTTCCCGAAGAGGCAGAGAGCTTTTTCGAGCACTTTGAAAAGGTAGCCAGTATCAAGGAGTGGCCACAGGAGGAATCGGCCCAGCTGGTCTAGTTAAGATTGACGGTGCAGCCAGGGAGGCATACACCCAACTGTCACTGGAAGAGTGCCAGGATTATGCCACAGTAAAGAGCAGCATATTGCGCTCGTTTCAGTTAACCCCAGAAGATTATAGAAAGCGCTTCAGAGAGATGGTGAAGGTTGGAGCATGTACTTTTGCTGAGACAGCAAGAGATCTGGAAAGACGATTCCAGAAGTGGATTGAGGCTGCTGGAGTTGTATCTTACGCTGACCTGAAGCAACTGATGGTCATGGAGAAGTTCTTGGAGATGATGCATCCCGAAACAAAGTTCAAAATCCAAGAAGCAGGGATAAACGAGGTGAAAGATGCCGCAGATAGAGCGGATATGATTACTGAAGCATACAGGAGCTTGAGGGAGAACAGAGTGAGAAGCGAGGCGAGATGCAGCAATGGCAGACCCAGTGGAATCTGGGGAGGAAGAAATTATGAAAGGCCCAGAGGAGTCTGGGGTGAGAAGAATTTTGATAAATGGGCAGATAAACGTAAGTACCCTAAAACTCAGAAGAGTACGTCGCGCACTTCGTCTGAAAGTGAAGATGGAGGAGCTAAACGAGAAACTGATCGTTATCCAGGAAATCAAGAGTCCAGTAAAGCTCCACAGAGTACGAGTAGTACGTCTGGCCCGAGGAACTCCAATACGAGTGGGCAGAGTCAGAGCTACTCTGGTACATATAGAAGAGACTTTTCCCAGGTGAGGTGTTACAATTGTAACAGATTGGGTCAAGTGATGCGAGATTGTCGGCAGGGCAAAAGAGTTGTGACCCTGGCCATGTGTGACCCCCGAAGTAAATATACTAATGTGTTCCGAGACAAACCACAGAAGGTGAACTTAGTGAACGAGAGGTATAGGCCGTTCATGAGCAAAGGTTGGATCAGTGTAAGAGGCCAGCCTGTAGTAGAAGTTGGTATCTTAAGGGATACCGGAGCTAATCAGAGCTTGATTACGAGAAGCCTGATTGGGAATGATCGACGATTAGCTGGCAGGAGTAAGATGAAAGTATATGAGTTGTTGTCTGAGAGTGACATGCCCGTATGTACTGTCCAGCTGAGGTCAGAATATATGTCGGCAGAGGTGATGTTGGGAGTATGCCCCGACATACCTATTCCAGGAGTCCAAGTGATCCTGGGGAATGACTTGTGCGGGACAAGGGTGTTGCCAAGAGTCATGGTGGAGACTGTGCCAGAGGAGTGCCCAGAAGGCCACGGCACAGGTGGGACACCTGAGAGTGTGAACCTGACTGACATCCGAGGAGATGAGTCAGGAGACCGCCAAGCCATTGAAAACCCTGTCTCGGTAGTGATGAAGACAGAGGTGGCCGACAAGGAAGACACTGGAGAAGGTGAGACAGTGTCGATTCAACCAGTAGAGGATATCGATGTAGATATAGCATGGCTGTTTGATGAAGGTCCAGCCCAGGAAGATGAAGTCTCGGTGAGGTCAAAAGTGAAGATGGTCCAGCCGAAGAAGACTCATGTGAAGAGAATGGACCTGAGTGGTGCCCAGACCACTGAAATTAAGAGTCGGAAGGCGAATGCAACTGTGCTGAGTAGAAATGAGGAAGGATGAGGACAGACTGAGGACGGGAGTAGAGCGTCAAGTGGTCCACGAGCACAGAGGCATATGGATAGTGGAGTTAAGTTGTTTGAGATGTCAGGAGTTGACATGTTTCACAGAAAACGAGGAGAGATAGTGAAGAAGAGTAGTAGCCGAGAAAGTGAAAGGAGAAGAGACAGTATGTGTGGAGAGATGCTTACGAGCACTCTAGGAGAGGTAAAGCGACATGTACGGTCGAGTGCTGTTGGCTGTAGTACAGTGCTCGAAAAAACTTTTAGGGAACGAAGAAGAGTTGAAGGAGAAGAAAGGGAGTTGTATAGAGGTGAGAAGTGTGGGAAGAGGGTGATGATACAAGCATGGAGGAGTAGAAGAAAGCCGAGGACTCGATGGAAGTCAAACAAGAAGAGGTCTCAGATAAATTAGGAGACGAAAGGGAGGATCGTCAGTGAAGACGAGGGAGTGAAGTATGAGGACAGGAGACGAAAGTATAATGGCAGTAGATGGAAGTGTGAAGACGACAGAGGAGGTACAGAGAGTAGATGTCTGACTCTGGACGTAAAGAGAAGAAGACGAGGAAATGGAGGGTGGAAACAATAAGTAGAGTGGACCAATGGAGTGCAGGCGTCCTAGGAGGACAGCCTAGCCAAGAGGTGCCAGAGAGGTCAGATAATTTGTGAGAGGATCATATTTCTGGCGAGATGTGAGACGGATGTTGCAAGGAGCAACGAACTAATTGTAGACTCTTAAGGGAGTATATCGGGTGAAGAACGAGACAGTGTGGTAGCGGATGTATTATCCCGAGCTTTGCCACTGGAATAACTCTCAAAAATAAGGGAAGGGGAGTGTTATGATCTCAGCCTGCAGGAGAAACCAGTCTCCTTCCTTGAGAGTTATTCATCAAGCCTGACCTGATTAGAAGATCTAGCAAATATTGAGGTGATAACACATATGTAAAATAGTTGCTTGGATTTAAATAACAATTTGAGATTATGGGCAGTGAAGAAGAAAACTGATAAATGACTGGCTAGGAGATGTGGACATTTTGCTGGAGGCGTGAGGCTCGCTTCTGGAGGGCTTTGACCTCACTTCAGGCCAGACATCGCAGGGGGAAAGCCGCGCTCCGTTGAGCTCCCATCAGAATGGAACCCCTAGTGATATATCTCGAAGAGAAGAGAAGTGTGTAGACGTGCCAGCTGTGGAATCGAGCTGGGAACGTTGTGGTCTCAAGTCCTGGTCGACGAGGAGAGCATTAAACTGCCAAGAGGCATTATTGTGGGCATTGGAAGCGCCCTGACCAAGCTTCGTCAGAGGGAGGAGCGCCCTCGACTTGACAATCTGTGGTAAGCACGATATAAGCCAGTTCATATTGATTGCTTGTAGTTGGTCGTGTGCCCAGCGACAGTAGCGATCTTTATTTATATGTTAGACATGTTTTGATAAGGCAGAAAGCCTAAAATAAGAGAGTGGAGAGGGAGGAACACGGAGCGACGTCCGTCCCCTCTGAGCGCTGGCAGGCAACTGAGGGAGCCCGGCTCCTGACGGTGGAAGACCCTCCCAGCGTGAGCGAGGACTGCCGCCGGGCGAGGTGGAGTATGGACCCGCCCAAAACGGGGGAGTCCACTCTCACTGTATGTAGAGGACAGATAGAGGTTTGAGGCAAACATATTATGTGATTATTTTTGTTTATGTTTTAAAGGGGAAACATTTTTATTGGAGTGTCGATGGGTTGCAGGTTTGTCTTTGGAGAAGAAGTTGCTGAGAACTTCGAAGCCAGCACAGATGAAGTAGTTGATGAGACTCCAAGGTAGTGGAGGCGAGGACCTCGAGCTGTGAGGAGAAGCAGTGAAGAGGAGTGTCACGTGCTTCTGTAGAGGTGGTGAAGCACCATAGTTGCTCGAGGGAACTTCATGGTGTAGCAGCCAAGAGAGCTGTGGAGGACCCTAGCAGAAAGGTGAAGCACCGTAGTTGCTCAAAGAAACTTCATGGTAGCAGCCTGGAGGAGCTGCAGAGGATCCTGGTAGTTAAGCCCAGAAGAACCTGAAGATCAGGGTAGTGAACTTCCAGAGGTGGAAGGGAAGTTCTGGTGGATTACTTGTAGGGAGTTGATAGTGTTTGGTTGTCATTAGCGTGCAAGACGCAGTGAGAGGTGAGTGATTGTTGGCATTCTTATGTCAAGGAGTGTTTTATACTGAAGTTTAGAGTTGCAGGCGTAGGCTGGATTACCTATGGATGTATGCGTTCTAGGACTGATAGGGTGATCGATTGATCATTGCTGTGTATCAAGGAACATTTATACTGATATATGTTATTGCATTCACATGCTGATTTTCCTTGTACAAGTTTATAGATATATATATATTCTCTTGCTAATAGTGCAACACTGTAGTATAAGACTTGATCTACTTGAAGAGGTAGATAGTATCAGGTGGGGAATCAGAAGATAGGATACCACTTGATAAGCTGATGATAGAGTTCTGGTTGTGTTGGAGTGCAACCTGATTGTAATAGTATAGAGTAAAGGATTAATTATTATTAAATGTGTGTATGTATTGTGTATGTGCTCTGTCCAGTAAATGTATTCAAATTTGCTGGTATTTGACCTTGTCCTAGTGAGGCTTCCCATGAAATAGTACAGAAGGAGAGAGAGAGAGAAAGAACCAAGAACCACTGCTGTGGACAGGGTAGAAGGTAATACTAATAAGTCAAAGGGGGATTGAGGAGATCATATCACCTAAGGAGAGAGTGGGGAGTCACAGCGGCTCGAGTGGGTGTGTGCACGTGACAACGAGGCTAAGTGTTGGAGCCGCATCCCCTAAACGTGTGACGTTGAGCCCCTCTCCAAGAGCCAGAAGCGCCTAGTGTGATCTCCTAGTGAAGTATAAGCACTCTACCAAGTTGTGGGTTGGGTTGTCCGTAGAGAAGGATCAACGACGACAACACAACCAACCCACAAGACTATAATACACACCCACCAGATAATAGGGTTAGGGAAAAGAATATTCCCCTGTTTGTGTCCAAAGAGGCTGAAAGATTCTTCGAGCATTTCGAAAAAGTAGCCAATATCAAGGAGTGGTCACAGGAGGAATGGGCCCAACTGGTTCAGTTGAGATTGACTGGTGCAGCCACTCGTTATTCAACAACATTGTCATAATCTTCTTGTTAACGGCCTGATGATCCGCTAGTTCAGTAACAATATCATTCTCAGTCATGACGAACAAACCTCAGCAGTAAACATGTCTTTTCAAGAATTCGTACGAGTGCCCGTTATAAACATCCACTGTCTTACATCTGCGTTGAACGAGAACTCGTAGACACCAAATCATGGTCAGCCAAATCACATGGCTATCAACCACCAACTGGAGCAACCTATTCTCAAAACTAACACCCAAAATCCGTTCCATGCAAACTCCAACCCCCCTTTTTATGAATGAAAAACGGTTTCCACATAACTACCAACTGGTGACGTCCGAACACTTCCGGAACAAGTGCTTCGCTGACGACTTTTGTTTGCACTACAACGCTGTAAATGCTTCACCCACATACTACAAATAATTGCCAACAGAACCTAGACACCTGGCCTATCGTAACCAGTGCCTAAATATGACCAATATGCTAATATATAATAATATTAATTTATATGAAAAAGTTCTCTTTTGAATAAACAGAATGTTAAAAATTGATGAATGCCTTTTTGGGGTCGACTGCTGGATAGAATGGACTTGGTCCAAGGACGGGTTGACTGGTGTGTGTTAAAGCACGTCTTCTCTCGTCGGTAGTAACTCCCAGTTTCCTTCTAATAATTGCTAATTAACAATCTTTTTCTCTAATCCAAAAGTAAGTTTAACGAATGAGTTTCCACCACTCGTTATTCAACAACATTGTCATAACCTTCTTGTTAACGGCCTGATGATCCGCTAGTTCAGAAATATTATCATTCTCGGTCATGACAAATCGAGTCCCAGACCCAGTTGAATTTATAAGATTAACGAGTGAGTTATTAGCCAATTTACGAACTCAGCACCAAACTCATGTGTTTTTCATGTGAGTTTTCATGTGCGAGAAATCTCTGAAACATCTTTATCGATTGCTTTCGAATTTTGACACAACGTTGCATTCAATTACATGCATGTTTTAATATACCTATTATATACATGCCACTCCTGTGACAGGTCAAAATATACATATTTTTTAAACACCGCCATCTGTTGCACATAAAAGAAACACCCTGTAATCTCTTAAAGCTCTTCATTGATTGCTTTGAAATTTTGACACAATGTTACATTCGAATATACGTGTGTTTTTATATATCTACTCTATTGATGCCACACCTGTGACAGGTAAGAACAATATTTTTGGAAAAAACAATGCCATCTTTTGCACGTAAAAGCAACACATGCTATTCTAAATATGTTATGATTCCATTTCAATGTTTCTGATCGCATTGATAAATTGAATTTTCATAGATTTCGATTTTTTTTTTCATTTTTTTTTAATTATTTTGTTTGACTCTGCATTGAATTTGAGCTGTGTTGTTTACCATACCGTTCATTTCGTGAGTATATATATATTTATATTTTTTCGTTTTTGTTTATTTCGAGTTCTTTAGCTGTTCTTATTTTTCAGTGATGGGAACATCAGATCATTTGCTGTTGTCATTTTTCTGATGGGAACATCAGATCATTTGGGAAGGCATCGGTCAAGGGAGTGAGGAATGGTGGGGAGGACAAGGGGACAGTACTGGGGGATGTTGGGGAGGATGAGGGGACAATGGTAGGGAGAACAAGGGTAGAGAGGAGTGGGGAGTACGAGGGGACAGGAGAGGGGGCAATGGTGAGGAGGACAAAGGGACATGGGAGTGAGGGATGGGGGATGGTGAGGAGGATGAGGGGGACGGGGATGGGTGAATTTTGGGGAGGACGAGGGGACGGAGGAGCGGGGGATTGTGGAGAGGACGTGGGGAATGGTGGGAAGGACGAGGGGAGTGGAGGGTGGTGGGAAGGACAAGGGGAGTGGAGGATGGTGGGGAGGAAAAGGAAACATGGGAGGGGTGAATGGTTGGGAGGACGAGGGGGACGGGGGAATGGGAAATGGTTAGGAGGACGAGGAAATGGGGGGAGGGAGGAATGGTGGGGAGGACTGACGGACAGGGAAGGATTGATGTGGCTCAGCAACGTGCATGCGTTGCTGAACTACAACAAAGCATTGCTGGATAAAGCGTGTGTATCAATAATTTTGTTTCTCTCCTTAGATGCATGCGCTGAGGATGAATTCAGCTGCTTGGATGGTTCTAGCTGCATACCCATGTGGTATCAATGTGATGGCGAACTTGACTGCGATGATAACTCCGACGAACGTTTTTGTGGTAAGTCGGGATGTGTGTTGCACTCGAAAGACTTCACTCAAATATCAACATTTATTAATACCTAATATTTCATAAATAATACTTCTAAATATTCTTGGCTTGAAATAGGAGCGGCCAGTACGCTCATTCACAGATCCACAGGTAACTTGACAAATGATTTGTTATTGTTACAATAAAGGAAATGTTAAGTTTACTTCTTAATTTGATAAATCAAACAAAAGATAATAATATTTTTGTCATATATTCTATGTTGTTGTCCTCTATTCTACTTGCCAGTTTTAGTTGAGCCAATAATTTTGAATACTGTAAATATTATTAAAATTTGCCACATCTCCAACTATTATCCATGATGCCATAAAGATAAATATTATATTATAAAGAAAGCAGAATAGAATTCATCAGATTGTATATTGCTTCAGAAAGAAGGCGACGTGACAGCATCATGCTACACTTTGCAAATTTATTAAATCAAATTATACAAATCACAAGGTAAGAGATAGAAATCTCACACAAGTTCAGTGTTGCAAGGTGTGAGAAGTTTAAGTTTTGTGCGGGATATCCTGCACAATAAGTGGAGTAAGAGAAGATTATATTGCAAATTGAAAGCGTGAATCCTTTAAGAACGTCCTCTAGTATATTTTGTTAAACAACACGATAGGAATGCTGAAACATTGGGGTTGGTTAAAATATGATAGATATTTACTTAAGGCTACAGCGAATCCTTGTAAAGATTAAATGACAATACCAAACTCATCTAGTTTAATACACACACACACACACACACACACACACACACACACACACACACACACACACACACGCACACACACACACACACACACACACACACACACACACACAAACACACACACATATACACACACACACACACACACACACACACAGAGGAGAAGATGAACCAGCAATGCTTGATTTGATATTTACCCTAAATCAGTGGGATATGAGGGAAGTCAAGATGGAAGCACCCTTGGGAATGAGTGATCACACTGTATTGAACTTTGAGTACCTGGTAGAGCTAGGAATTATCTCCCCCAAAAAAGAACTAGGGAACAAAAGGCTGGCATACAGAAAGGGAAATTATGAGGAGATGAGAAGCTTCCTAAGGGAAATACCTTGGGACACAGACCTCAGAGCTAAGTCTGTACAAGATATGATGGACTATGTCACCCAAAAGTGTCAGGAGGCAGTAAGCAGGTACATCCCGGCACAAAAGGAAAAATCCGAGAAGCAAAAGAAGAATCCATGGTATAATAGGGCATGTACGGAACCGAAGAAACTGAACAAAAGAGCGTGGAGGAACTTCCGGAATAACAGAACACCAGAAAGCAGAGAGAGATACCAGAGAACCAGGAATGAGTATGTCAGGGTGAGAAGAGAAGCAGAGAAAAGTTATGAAAATGATATAGCAAACAAAGCCAAGACCGAACCAAAGCTACTCCACAGTCACATCAGAAGGAAAACAACAGTGAATGAACAGGTAGTGAAACTTAGAACAGGCGAGGACAGGTATACAGAAAATGACAAAGAGGTGTGTGAAGAACTCAACAAGAGGTTCCACGAGGTCTTCACAACAGAACAAGGTGAGGTCACTATGCTAAGAGAACGGGAAATAAACCAGGCGGCCTTGGAAGGGTTCGAAATTACTAGGGAGGAGGTCAAGAGACACCTGCTGGATTTGGATGTTAGAAAGGCTGTTGGTCCAGACGGGATCTCGCCATGGGTACTGAAAGAGTGTGCAGAGGCACTTTGCTTGCCACTCTCCATAGTGTATAGTACGTCACTGGAGATGGGAGACCTACCAGAAATATGGAAGACGGCGTATGTGGTCCCAATATACAAAAAGGGCGACAGGCAAGAGGCACTGAACTACAGGCCAGTGTCCTTGACTTGTATACCATGCAAGTTGATGGAGAAGATCGTCAGAAAAAAACCTGGTATCACATCTGGAGAGAAGGGACTTCGTGACAAATTGCCAACATGGGTTCAGGGAGGGTAAATCTTGCCTGACTGGCTTAATAGAATTCTATGACCAGGTGACAAAGATTAAGCAAGAATGAGAGGGCTGGGCGGACTGCATTTTCTTAGATTGTCGGAAACCCTTTGACACAGTACCGCATAAGACGCTGGTACATAAGCTGGAGAGACAGGCAGGTGTAGCTGGTAAGGTGCTCCAGTGGATAAGGGAGTACCTAAGCAATAGGAAGCAGAGAGTTACGGTGAGGGGTGAGAGCTCCGATTAGCGTGAAGTCACCAGTGGAGTCCCACAGGGCTCTGTACTTGGTCCTTTCTTATTTCTAATATATGTAAATGATCT